>NW_027183647.1:125000-132500 GCF_041296385.1 Aphelocoma coerulescens | reverse complement strand
CGACGCTTGTTGGCTTTGCCAGGCCCCGCCCGGCCGGGCGCTTAGCGCCGGGCCACGCCTCTTGGCTTCGCCATGCCCCGCCCGGCTGGGCGCTTAGCACCGGGCGACGCCTGTTGGCTTCCCCCGTCCGGCCCTATGGGTTTGCCGTGTAGCTCTGGGCAGACCTCCTTCTCCAGGCCCCGCTTGGAACCCTAGTCACATGAGCGGCCCGTAGATTTGTTTCCTTTGTAGATTTCTCCTCCTGGAGCTCGGGGCCTGCCCCCTGCCCACCTCCCCTCCCCCCCACCCCCCCAATGTGGGTGGACCCGGCCTCCCCTCCTGGTGCTGGGGAGACCAGGTCTCGTCGATCGGACCCGCAGCCCCGGGACCCAGTCCAGGCCCGCGAGCACGTCTTGGGCGGCCAGCCCGCACGTCTGGCAGCCCCGCACGCACCCGCCACACACGGCAGCTCGCACGCGCTGGTCCCCCCCTCCCCCCCCCCCGCCCCGAAAGCTGGGACGTGAAGGCGAGTGACTTTCGGTCCCAGACGGCGGCGTCCCTTCTGGCTCCATGCCTGAGCGGCCGTCAGCGTCACCCCCTGCCGCGCGCTTCCCCAGCTCCAGCCCGCCCTGTCGCCACCCTGCCTGCAGCCCGCTCCCCATGCCACTGCCGGAGAGGGAAGGAGGGACTCTTTAGGAGCCGGCGGCGTTCCCGCCGCCTCCGTGCCAAAACGGCCAGCAGCATCCGCTCTCTAAGCCCGGCTCCCGGCCCTCGAAAGCCTGCCGTGCCCTTGCCCCACCTCCCACCTTGATTTCTGCATCTCTCACTCCCTCATCCGCCCGCCTCGCTTCCGTCCTGCCGCAGGCTTGACCGGGGCTGGGGGTAGGCAGGAAGGAACGCCATCGAACCGAGAGGCTCAGAGCGACCTGAACAGGATGCTTCTTCAAAAAGAGACAGTGCCAAGCATCCCGCCACCACCTCCAGACTGTCGCTGGCCCTACTTCTGCACCAGGCTCTCGGCCTGCTCGCCGAACACCCTGGCTGCCTCGGCACCCAAGTCCTCGCCCCCCTGCTGCTGCCGTCGCCGCCGTCCGAACTGGCTGATGGGACCCTGGGCAGGGGCGAGAAAAGTCTGAGGGTGGCGCCAGGGAGGCAGATGGTGGAGAGCAGGAGTGCCCCCAACCCTCGAGAGACAGGGCGACGGGAGGGAGGGGGACGGAGCGCATCTGCGGCAAGTGTGCGCGTCCATGCGCAGGCGTGCCTATGTCTGTGTGTGTCTGTCTGTGTCGATGAGTGTGCAGCTGTGGCCGTCCGCGGCAAAAAGAGAGGGGGGCGGCGGGGCTGTGAGTGGGTCTGAGAGTCCCTGTGTCTGCCTATCTCTCCGTGTGAACATGGGCCGGGGGCCGCCCGCTCCCTGCCAGCATCGGGCGCCTCGGCGCGGCGCCCCCGCGGCCCGCCGGAGCGGCGGCGGGGGCCGGGGACCTCGGCGGACCCTGAAAGAACCGGCCCGAAGGCGGCCGCCCGGCCCCGGCCCCGGCCCCGGCCCCGGCCGCCGGCCCCGGCCCCGGCCCCGGCCCCGGCCGCCGGCCCCGGCCCCGGCCCGGGCCCCCGCCCCGGCCCTCGCCGGCGGGCGGGGCTCGTCCCGCCGGGGCTCGCCCGCTGCCTGCCGGCCTCGGGCACCGGGGCGCGGCGCCCCCGCGGCCCCCCGAAGCGGCGGCGGGAGACGGGGACCTCGGCGGACCCCGAAAGAACCGGCCCGAAGGCGGCCGCCCGGTCCCCCCGGCCTCGGCCCCGGCCCCTCCTGGTGGGCGGGGCCAGTCGCGCCGGCGGCCATCGGCTTCGTTCCCTGTTCCTATGCACCTGCTTCCCCTCCCCGCTGTCTCCCTAGAGGTGCTCTGCTCTGGTGGGGCTGGGCGTGGTGCCCGGGGTGGGGTGGGGAGGGGCGTCCGTTTTGGTGCGTCAATGTGTGTGGGCTGGCCGAGCTAAGGGCACACGATCCTCCCGAGCGTGGCCGGCTGTGGTGTGGGCGCCCAAGAAAACGGAGTAAAATTCGCAAAGAATTTTTTTTTTCCCCAGGAAACTTCCTTGTTCCTAGCAGAAGAAAGATGTACTCGTTCAAAAATTAAAGGTTGAGTTTTGTCGAAAATACGTATTGGTCTTGAAACCGGGTTCTCAGGCGGGACAGGGCTGCTAGAGCCATACGGTTCCGGGGCGTTCCGGGGCTGTGGGGTTCCCCCGGCTCAGGGATGGCAGGAGGATGCCTTGTCTCCGGGGTCGGCTGCGGCCACCAGCGGTTGCCGGAGCCGTCAGCGTACTGTCCCGGCAGCGTCCGGCCAGAGGGCGAACAGGTCTACCCGGATCCGGGCTCGGCCGCGGCCGCCGGCCGTGCCACGAAACCGCCCGCGTGGCTCCCCTGGCGGCGCCCGGTCTCGGCGTGAACAGGTCTACCCGGCCCGGGGACGGCTCCGGGCGGACAGGTCTACCCGGATCCGGGCCCGGCCGCGGCCGCCGCCCGGCCCTCGCCGGCGGGCGGGGCTCGTCCCGCCGGGGCTCGCCCGCTGCCTGCCGGCCTCGGGCACCTGGGCGCGGCGCCCCCGCGGCCCCCCGAAGCGGCGGCGGGAGACGGGGACCTCGGCGGACCCCGAAAGAACCGGCCCGAAGGCGGCCGCCCGGTCCCCCCGGCCTCGGCCCCGGCCCCTCCTGGTGGGCGGGGCCAGTCGCGCCGGCGGCCATCGGCTTCGTTCCCTGTTCCTATGCACCTGCTTCCCCTCCCCGCTGTCTCCCTAGAGGTGCTCTGCTCTGGTGGGGCTGGGCGTGGTGCCCGGGGTGGGGTGGGGAGGGGCGTCCGTTTTGGTGCGTCAATGTGTGTGGGCTGGCCGAGCTAAGGGCACACGATCCTCCCGAGCGTGGCCGGCTGTGGTGTGGGCGCCCAAGAAAACGGAGTAAAATTCGCAAAGAATTTTTTTTTTCCCCAGGAAACTTCCTTGTTCCTAGCAGAAGAAAGATGTACTCGTTCAAAAATTAAAGGTTGAGTTTTGTCGAAAATACGTATTGGTCTTGAAACCGGGTTCTCAGGCGGGACAGGGCTGCTAGAGCCATACGGTTCCGGGGCGTTCCGGGGCTGTGGGGTTCCCCCGGCTCAGGGATGGCAGGAGGATGCCTTGTCTCCGGGGTCGGCTGCGGCCACCAGCGGTTGCCGGAGCCGTCAGCGTACTGTCCCGGCAGCGTCCGGCCAGAGGGCGAACAGGTCTACCCGGATCCGGGCTCGGCCGCGGCCGCCGGCCGTGCCACGAAACCGCCCGCGTGGCTCCCCTGGCGGCGCCCGGTCTCGGCGTGAACAGGTCTACCCGGCCCGGGGACGGCTCCGGGCGGACAGGTCTACCCGGATCCGGGCCCGGCCCCGGCCGCCGCCCGGCCCTCGCCGGCGGGCGGGGCTCGTCCCGCCGGGGCTCGCCCGCTGCCTGCCGGCCTCGGGCACCTGGGCGCGGCGCCCCCGCGGCCCCCCGAAGCGGCGGCGGGAGACGGGGACCTCGGCGGACCCCGAAAGAACCGGCCCGAAGGCGGCCGCCCGGTCCCCCCGGCCTCGGCCCCGGCCCCTCCTGGTGGGCGGGGCCAGTCGCGCCGGCGGCCATCGGCTTCGTTCCCTGTTCCTATGCACCTGCTTCCCCTCCCCGCTGTCTCCCTAGAGGTGCTCTGCTCTGGTGGGGCTGGGCGTGGTGCCCGGGGTGGGGTGGGGAGGGGCGTCCGTTTTGGTGCGTCAATGTGTGTGGGCTGGCCGAGCTAAGGGCACACGATCCTCCCGAGCGTGGCCGGCTGTGGTGTGGGCGCCCAAGAAAACGGAGTAAAATTCGCAAAGAATTTTTTTTTTCCCCAGGAAACTTCCTTGTTCCTAGCAGAAGAAAGATGTACTCGTTCAAAAATTAAAGGTTGAGTTTTGTCGAAAATACGTATTGGTCTTGAAACCGGGTTCTCAGGCGGGACAGGGCTGCTAGAGCCATACGGTTCCGGGGCGTTCCGGGGCTGTGGGGTTCCCCCGGCTCAGGGATGGCAGGAGGATGCCTTGTCTCCGGGGTCGGCTGCGGCCACCAGCGGTTGCCGGAGCCGTCAGCGTACTGTCCCGGCAGCGTCCGGCCAGAGGGCGAACAGGTCTACCCGGATCCGGGCTCGGCCGCGGCCGCCGGCCGTGCCACGAAACCGCCCGCGTGGCTCCCCTGGCGGCGCCCGGTCTCGGCGTGAACAGGTCTACCCGGCCCGGGGACGGCTCCGGGCGGACAGGTCTACCCGGATCCGGGCCCGGCCCCGGCCGCCGCCCGGCCCTCGCCGGCGGGCGGGGCTCGTCCCGCCGGGGCTCGCCCGCTGCCTGCCGGCCTCGGGCACCTGGGCGCGGCGCCCCCGCGGCCCCCCGAAGCGGCGGCGGGAGACGGGGACCTCGGCGGACCCCGAAAGAACCGGCCCGAAGGCGGCCGCCCGGTCCCCCCGGCCTCGGCCCCGGCCCCTCCTGGTGGGCGGGGCCAGTCGCGCCGGCGGCCATCGGCTTCGTTCCCTGTTCCTATGCACCTGCTTCCCCTCCCCGCTGTCTCCCTAGAGGTGCTCTGCTCTGGTGGGGCTGGGCGTGGTGCCCGGGGTGGGGTGGGGAGGGGCGTCCGTTTTGGTGCGTCAATGTGTGTGGGCTGGCCGAGCTAAGGGCACACGATCCTCCCGAGCGTGGCCGGCTGTGGTGTGGGCGCCCAAGAAAACGGAGTAAAATTCGCAAAGAATTTTTTTTTTCCCCAGGAAACTTCCTTGTTCCTAGCAGAAGAAAGATGTACTCGTTCAAAAATTAAAGGTTGAGTTTTGTCGAAAATACGTATTGGTCTTGAAACCGGGTTCTCAGGCGGGACAGGGCTGCTAGAGCCATACGGTTCCGGGGCGTTCCGGGGCTGTGGGGTTCCCCCGGCTCAGGGATGGCAGGAGGATGCCTTGTCTCCGGGGTCGGCTGCGGCCACCAGCGGTTGCCGGAGCCGTCAGCGTACTGTCCCGGCAGCGTCCGGCCAGAGGGCGAACAGGTCTACCCGGATCCGGGCTCGGCCGCGGCCGCCGGCCGTGCCACGAAACTGCCCGCGTGGCTCCCCTGGCGGCGCCCGGTCTCGGCGTGAACAGGTCTACCCGGCCCGGGGAAGGCTCCGGGCGGACAGGTCTACCCGGATCCGGGCCCGGCCGCGGCCGCCGGCCGCGCCCCGAAACCGTCGGCGTGGCGCCGCGGTGGTGCCCGGTCGCGGGGCGAACAGGTCTACCCAGCTCCGGCGGGACTTAGGCAAATTTCGGCAGGGGCCGGGTAGACCTGTTGCCCCACCCGTCCTGGAAGTTCACCAAGGGGTCGCTGTTTCTGGCTGCCTCCAGTTGCGTCATGGTAGGAGGCGGCGTGCGCCAGCGCACCGCCCCGGTCAAGTACGATTGGTTCTCTTGGAGGCGTCCGGGGCCTTGGACTCGTCTGTCCGTATTATGGGAGCGGGTGATGGGCCGTGTCCCCGCAGGCTGGCGGTGCCTGTGTCGAAGGTCGAGAGCGGCGGCCGCGCGCGCGGTTGCCAGAACGAAGAGTGTCGAATAAGCGGGATATGAGTCGCGTGGCTTTTATCCTGGTTTCACAGCCCCAGTTGATGGGAAAGGCCGAAAAAGAGAGAGACTGTGTGAGCCGCTTGTCGGCCTAGGTGGGGTGGCGAGAGACCCGTGAGTGTATCCTCCCTCCGACCCTGGCGGCTGCCGACTCCGTGCAGGGGGGCCGCAGGGGAAAGTCCGGTGGTGGCCGAGGCGGCGGCGCCTCGTTCCTTTTCTGCCCGGCCTTAAGCCGGTGCCCGCTCGGCGGGCTCGGTTTTCGGCTGTCAGTCTGGTGCGGTGGCTGGCAGCCGGTGGGGTGGACGCGGCCGGGGCGCGCTCTGTTTCGCGGAGCCCCGACGGGGCTTTTCCCGGCCCTTCCCTGAGAGCTCCGAGGATGGGCCCAGTTGGCCGAGGTGGCGGCGCCCCGTTCCCGGCTCCCGACCTGTGCTTGGTGTGTCGGCGGTGCCACGGGGACGCTCCGGTGGGGCGTGCGGCCTTGCCTCCGGCCTCGCCCGGTTGGCCGAGGGGCTCGGTGACGGGAGTCGCCCGATGTTGTGGCGGGGCGGCGGCGCCTCGCCCCCCCCCCCGCTGTGTGTTGAAGTCGTCCCCCTTCCTCGGCCCTAAGCTGGGGAACCCGCGTAGCGGGCGGGAAGGTCTCAGGGGCGGCGGCCGGCCTGCGGTGGCCGGCTGCCGAGAGCGGACCGGAAGCCCGACAAGAGAGAGCCCTGTGAGAATGCTTGCCGGCGAGGCGGCGGCGCCTCGCCCTTCCTTGTTTTCGGCCGGCATCGACTGAGCCGCGACGCTGGGGCGGCCCGTGGTGTCGGGCCTGTCCCGGCTGCCGTGGTTGCCGGTGGGCTGGGTTGCGAGAAGGTCCGCTGTTTCAGGCGTGTGTGCCGGCTTGTGCGGTTGCACTGGGGGGGTGCCTGCCCCGGCCTTACGCTGTTTGTTTTTTTTTTTTTTCTCGCGGCCTTAAGCCGCCGCGGCACGACGGAGAAGCGCGGCACAAAGGCGCGCGGGCCACGAACGCCGAAAGGGAGAGAGACGAGAAGGAGGCGTTCTTTGAGAGGTCGTTGGGATTAAAGGGGGGGGGAGTGAGAGGCGCGCGCCTCGCCCCCCAGGCCCGCGGCCCCCGTGGGTAGCACGGGGTTATGTGACGCGCGCTGTCGTGCCTTTTTTTTTTCCCCTCCGCTGTTTGCCGTTCCCCCTGGCTTTTCCGGAGGGAAAGCCGATCGCCGCGAGGCGGGCGAAAGCCGGTGGCCCGTGGGCATGGTCGGTGGCGCTTTCTCGCACGCTCGGAAGGGTTCCGTGGGGCCGGGAGCGTGGCCTGCCGTGGCCTCCTCCCGCCGTGGTCCCGTCCCGATGTTGTCTCGCTAATAAAAGGGAATCGTTGTCCGCAGCCGGGGTTGGGTGGCGGCACCTCCCCGCGCTTTCTCCGCTGTGACCGATGCGAAAGCTCTGCTGCAAAGTGGCGCTCGGGTGCGTCGGGGAGGCTCGGCGGCGCCAAGCCGTGGGGAGGGCCTCTCGGGGACGTGTCCCGCACGCGGAAAAGCAGCCCTGCTGCGTCCGTCTGCCCGCTGCCCGCCTGGAAGCGTGGTGTGGTGCGCGCTTTGGGCTGCCGATGTCCCAGGACCGAGGCCGCGGGGCCTTCTTTCGCTCCTCTTTTCTCGGCTGATCGATGAGGCTTTTCGGGTCGCGTCGGAAAGGGCCCCCGGCGGGCCGGCTCTTCCGGGGCTCTCTGTAATGGGGAAGCCACGGCGGAGTCCGGTGCTCGGGCAGGGCGGTCTCCTTTCCAATTCGCTTCCCGTCGCAGGTGAGGTGTCGCCGCTCCCGCTGCCGGGAGGGCGTCTTTACCGTCCGGGCTGTGTGACGGCCGCGTGGCCCCGCGAGCCCTCAGGTGTCCTTCAAACCATGCGAGGTGTGTGTGCTGGCCCCGGCCCGGGTTTGTGC
>NW_027183647.1:105000-112500 GCF_041296385.1 Aphelocoma coerulescens | reverse complement strand
TTGGCTTCGCCGGGCCCCGCCCGGCCGGGCGCTTAGCGCCGGGGGACGCCCCTTGGCTTCACCCGGCCCCGCCCGGCCGGGCGCTTAGCGCCGGGCCACGCCGGTTGGCTTCGCCCGGCTCCGCCCGGCCTAACGCTTAGCGCCGGGGGACGCCCCTTGGCTTCACCCGGCCCCGCCCGGCCGGGCGCTCAGCGCCGGGCCACGCCGGTTGGCTTCGCCCGGCCCCGCTCGGCCTAACGCTTAGCGCCGGGGTAGACCTGGTTGCTTCGCCCGGCCCCGCCCGGCTGGGCGCTTAGCGCCGGGGGACGCCCCTTGGCTTCACCCGGCCCCGCCCGGCCGGGCGCTCAGCGCCGGGCCACGCCGGTTGGCTTCGCCCGGCCCCGCTCGGCCTAACGCTTAGCGCCGGGGTGGACCTGGTTGCTTCGCCCGGCCCCGCCCGGCTGGGCGCTCAGCGCCGGGGGACGCCCCTTGGCTTCACCCGGCCCCGCCCGGCCTAACGCTTAGCGCCGGGGGACGCCCCTTGGCTTCACCCGGCCCCGCCCGGCCGGGCGCGCAGCGCCGGGCCACGCCGGTTGGCTTCGCCCGGCCCCGCCCGGCCTAACGCTTAGCGCCGGGGTAGACCTGGTTGCTTCGCCCGGCCCCGCCCGGCTGGGCGCTCAGCGCCGGGGGACGCCCCTTGGCTTCACCCGGCCCCGCCCGGCCTAACGCTTAGCGCCGGGGGACGCCCCTTGGCTTCACCCGGCCCCGCCCGGCCGGGCGCGCAGCGCCGGGCCACGCTGGTTGGCTTCGCCCGGCCCCGCTCGGCCTAACGCTTAGCGCCGGGGTAGACCTGGTTGCTTCGCCCGGTTCCGCCCGGCTGGGCGCTTAGCGCCGGCGGACACCTGTTGGCTTCTCCGGCTCCGCCCAGCCGGGTGCTTAACGCCGGCCGACGCTTGTTGGCTTTGCCAGGCCCCGCCCGGCCGGGCGCTTAGCGCCGGGCCACGCCTCTTGGCTTCGCCATGCCCCGCCCGGCTGGGCGCTTAGCACCGGGCGACGCCTGTTGGCTTCCCCCGTCCGGCCCTATGGGTTTGCCGTGTAGCTCTGGGCAGACCTCCTTCTCCAGGCCCCGCTTGGAACCCTAGTCACATGAGCGGCCCGTAGATTTGTTTCCTTTGTAGATTTCTCCTCCTGGAGCTCGGGGCCTGCCCCCTGCCCACCTCCCCTCCCCCCCACCCCCCCAATGTGGGTGGACCCGGCCTCCCCTCCTGGTGCTGGGGAGACCAGGTCTCGTCGATCGGACCCGCAGCCCCGGGACCCAGTCCAGGCCCGCGAGCACGTCTTGGGCGGCCAGCCCGCACGTCTGGCAGCCCCGCACGCACCCGCCACACACGGCAGCTCGCACGCGCTGGTCCCCCCCTCCCCCCCCCCCGCCCCGAAAGCTGGGACGTGAAGGCGAGTGACTTTCGGTCCCAGACGGCGGCGTCCCTTCTGGCTCCATGCCTGAGCGGCCGTCAGCGTCACCCCCTGCCGCGCGCTTCCCCAGCTCCAGCCCGCCCTGTCGCCACCCTGCCTGCAGCCCGCTCCCCATGCCACTGCCGGAGAGGGAAGGAGGGACTCTTTAGGAGCCGGCGGCGTTCCCGCCGCCTCCGTGCCAAAACGGCCAGCAGCATCCGCTCTCTAAGCCCGGCTCCCGGCCCTCGAAAGCCTGCCGTGCCCTTGCCCCACCTCCCACCTTGATTTCTGCATCTCTCACTCCCTCATCCGCCCGCCTCGCTTCCGTCCTGCCGCAGGCTTGACCGGGGCTGGGGGTAGGCAGGAAGGAACGCCATCGAACCGAGAGGCTCAGAGCGACCTGAACAGGATGCTTCTTCAAAAAGAGACAGTGCCAAGCATCCCGCCACCACCTCCAGACTGTCGCTGGCCCTACTTCTGCACCAGGCTCTCGGCCTGCTCGCCGAACACCCTGGCTGCCTCGGCACCCAAGTCCTCGCCCCCCTGCTGCTGCCGTCGCCGCCGTCCGAACTGGCTGATGGGACCCTGGGCAGGGGCGAGAAAAGTCTGAGGGTGGCGCCAGGGAGGCAGATGGTGGAGAGCAGGAGTGCCCCCAACCCTCGAGAGACAGGGCGACGGGAGGGAGGGGGACGGAGCGCATCTGCGGCAAGTGTGCGCGTCCATGCGCAGGCGTGCCTATGTCTGTGTGTGTCTGTCTGTGTCGATGAGTGTGCAGCTGTGGCCGTCCGCGGCAAAAAGAGAGGGGGGCGGCGGGGCTGTGAGTGGGTCTGAGAGTCCCTGTGTCTGCCTATCTCTCCGTGTGAACATGGGCCGGGGGCCGCCCGCTCCCTGCCAGCATCGGGCGCCTCGGCGCGGCGCCCCCGCGGCCCGCCGGAGCGGCGGCGGGGGCCGGGGACCTCGGCGGACCCTGAAAGAACCGGCCCGAAGGCGGCCGCCCGGCCCCGGCCCCGGCCCCGGCCCCGGCCGCCGGCCCCGGCCCCGGCCCCGGCCCCGGCCGCCGGCCCCGGCCCCGGCCCGGGCCCCCGCCCCGGCCCTCGCCGGCGGGCGGGGCTCGTCCCGCCGGGGCTCGCCCGCTGCCTGCCGGCCTCGGGCACCGGGGCGCGGCGCCCCCGCGGCCCCCCGAAGCGGCGGCGGGAGACGGGGACCTCGGCGGACCCCGAAAGAACCGGCCCGAAGGCGGCCGCCCGGTCCCCCCGGCCTCGGCCCCGGCCCCTCCTGGTGGGCGGGGCCAGTCGCGCCGGCGGCCATCGGCTTCGTTCCCTGTTCCTATGCACCTGCTTCCCCTCCCCGCTGTCTCCCTAGAGGTGCTCTGCTCTGGTGGGGCTGGGCGTGGTGCCCGGGGTGGGGTGGGGAGGGGCGTCCGTTTTGGTGCGTCAATGTGTGTGGGCTGGCCGAGCTAAGGGCACACGATCCTCCCGAGCGTGGCCGGCTGTGGTGTGGGCGCCCAAGAAAACGGAGTAAAATTCGCAAAGAATTTTTTTTTTCCCCAGGAAACTTCCTTGTTCCTAGCAGAAGAAAGATGTACTCGTTCAAAAATTAAAGGTTGAGTTTTGTCGAAAATACGTATTGGTCTTGAAACCGGGTTCTCAGGCGGGACAGGGCTGCTAGAGCCATACGGTTCCGGGGCGTTCCGGGGCTGTGGGGTTCCCCCGGCTCAGGGATGGCAGGAGGATGCCTTGTCTCCGGGGTCGGCTGCGGCCACCAGCGGTTGCCGGAGCCGTCAGCGTACTGTCCCGGCAGCGTCCGGCCAGAGGGCGAACAGGTCTACCCGGATCCGGGCTCGGCCGCGGCCGCCGGCCGTGCCACGAAACCGCCCGCGTGGCTCCCCTGGCGGCGCCCGGTCTCGGCGTGAACAGGTCTACCCGGCCCGGGGACGGCTCCGGGCGGACAGGTCTACCCGGATCCGGGCCCGGCCGCGGCCGCCGCCCGGCCCTCGCCGGCGGGCGGGGCTCGTCCCGCCGGGGCTCGCCCGCTGCCTGCCGGCCTCGGGCACCTGGGCGCGGCGCCCCCGCGGCCCCCCGAAGCGGCGGCGGGAGACGGGGACCTCGGCGGACCCCGAAAGAACCGGCCCGAAGGCGGCCGCCCGGTCCCCCCGGCCTCGGCCCCGGCCCCTCCTGGTGGGCGGGGCCAGTCGCGCCGGCGGCCATCGGCTTCGTTCCCTGTTCCTATGCACCTGCTTCCCCTCCCCGCTGTCTCCCTAGAGGTGCTCTGCTCTGGTGGGGCTGGGCGTGGTGCCCGGGGTGGGGTGGGGAGGGGCGTCCGTTTTGGTGCGTCAATGTGTGTGGGCTGGCCGAGCTAAGGGCACACGATCCTCCCGAGCGTGGCCGGCTGTGGTGTGGGCGCCCAAGAAAACGGAGTAAAATTCGCAAAGAATTTTTTTTTTCCCCAGGAAACTTCCTTGTTCCTAGCAGAAGAAAGATGTACTCGTTCAAAAATTAAAGGTTGAGTTTTGTCGAAAATACGTATTGGTCTTGAAACCGGGTTCTCAGGCGGGACAGGGCTGCTAGAGCCATACGGTTCCGGGGCGTTCCGGGGCTGTGGGGTTCCCCCGGCTCAGGGATGGCAGGAGGATGCCTTGTCTCCGGGGTCGGCTGCGGCCACCAGCGGTTGCCGGAGCCGTCAGCGTACTGTCCCGGCAGCGTCCGGCCAGAGGGCGAACAGGTCTACCCGGATCCGGGCTCGGCCGCGGCCGCCGGCCGTGCCACGAAACCGCCCGCGTGGCTCCCCTGGCGGCGCCCGGTCTCGGCGTGAACAGGTCTACCCGGCCCGGGGACGGCTCCGGGCGGACAGGTCTACCCGGATCCGGGCCCGGCCCCGGCCGCCGCCCGGCCCTCGCCGGCGGGCGGGGCTCGTCCCGCCGGGGCTCGCCCGCTGCCTGCCGGCCTCGGGCACCTGGGCGCGGCGCCCCCGCGGCCCCCCGAAGCGGCGGCGGGAGACGGGGACCTCGGCGGACCCCGAAAGAACCGGCCCGAAGGCGGCCGCCCGGTCCCCCCGGCCTCGGCCCCGGCCCCTCCTGGTGGGCGGGGCCAGTCGCGCCGGCGGCCATCGGCTTCGTTCCCTGTTCCTATGCACCTGCTTCCCCTCCCCGCTGTCTCCCTAGAGGTGCTCTGCTCTGGTGGGGCTGGGCGTGGTGCCCGGGGTGGGGTGGGGAGGGGCGTCCGTTTTGGTGCGTCAATGTGTGTGGGCTGGCCGAGCTAAGGGCACACGATCCTCCCGAGCGTGGCCGGCTGTGGTGTGGGCGCCCAAGAAAACGGAGTAAAATTCGCAAAGAATTTTTTTTTTCCCCAGGAAACTTCCTTGTTCCTAGCAGAAGAAAGATGTACTCGTTCAAAAATTAAAGGTTGAGTTTTGTCGAAAATACGTATTGGTCTTGAAACCGGGTTCTCAGGCGGGACAGGGCTGCTAGAGCCATACGGTTCCGGGGCGTTCCGGGGCTGTGGGGTTCCCCCGGCTCAGGGATGGCAGGAGGATGCCTTGTCTCCGGGGTCGGCTGCGGCCACCAGCGGTTGCCGGAGCCGTCAGCGTACTGTCCCGGCAGCGTCCGGCCAGAGGGCGAACAGGTCTACCCGGATCCGGGCTCGGCCGCGGCCGCCGGCCGTGCCACGAAACTGCCCGCGTGGCTCCCCTGGCGGCGCCCGGTCTCGGCGTGAACAGGTCTACCCGGCCCGGGGAAGGCTCCGGGCGGACAGGTCTACCCGGATCCGGGCCCGGCCGCGGCCGCCGGCCGCGCCCCGAAACCGTCGGCGTGGCGCCGCGGTGGTGCCCGGTCGCGGGGCGAACAGGTCTACCCAGCTCCGGCGGGACTTAGGCAAATTTCGGCAGGGGCCGGGTAGACCTGTTGCCCCACCCGTCCTGGAAGTTCACCAAGGGGTCGCTGTTTCTGGCTGCCTCCAGTTGCGTCATGGTAGGAGGCGGCGTGCGCCAGCGCACCGCCCCGGTCAAGTACGATTGGTTCTCTTGGAGGCGTCCGGGGCCTTGGACTCGTCTGTCCGTATTATGGGAGCGGGTGATGGGCCGTGTCCCCGCAGGCTGGCGGTGCCTGTGTCGAAGGTCGAGAGCGGCGGCCGCGCGCGCGGTTGCCAGAACGAAGAGTGTCGAATAAGCGGGATATGAGTCGCGTGGCTTTTATCCTGGTTTCACAGCCCCAGTTGATGGGAAAGGCCGAAAAAGAGAGAGACTGTGTGAGCCGCTTGTCGGCCTAGGTGGGGTGGCGAGAGACCCGTGAGTGTATCCTCCCTCCGACCCTGGCGGCTGCCGACTCCGTGCAGGGGGGCCGCAGGGGAAAGTCCGGTGGTGGCCGAGGCGGCGGCGCCTCGTTCCTTTTCTGCCCGGCCTTAAGCCGGTGCCCGCTCGGCGGGCTCGGTTTTCGGCTGTCAGTCTGGTGCGGTGGCTGGCAGCCGGTGGGGTGGACGCGGCCGGGGCGCGCTCTGTTTCGCGGAGCCCCGACGGGGCTTTTCCCGGCCCTTCCCTGAGAGCTCCGAGGATGGGCCCAGTTGGCCGAGGTGGCGGCGCCCCGTTCCCGGCTCCCGACCTGTGCTTGGTGTGTCGGCGGTGCCACGGGGACGCTCCGGTGGGGCGTGCGGCCTTGCCTCCGGCCTCGCCCGGTTGGCCGAGGGGCTCGGTGACGGGAGTCGCCCGATGTTGTGGCGGGGCGGCGGCGCCTCGCCCCCCCCCCCGCTGTGTGTTGAAGTCGTCCCCCTTCCTCGGCCCTAAGCTGGGGAACCCGCGTAGCGGGCGGGAAGGTCTCAGGGGCGGCGGCCGGCCTGCGGTGGCCGGCTGCCGAGAGCGGACCGGAAGCCCGACAAGAGAGAGCCCTGTGAGAATGCTTGCCGGCGAGGCGGCGGCGCCTCGCCCTTCCTTGTTTTCGGCCGGCATCGACTGAGCCGCGACGCTGGGGCGGCCCGTGGTGTCGGGCCTGTCCCGGCTGCCGTGGTTGCCGGTGGGCTGGGTTGCGAGAAGGTCCGCTGTTTCAGGCGTGTGTGCCGGCTTGTGCGGTTGCACTGGGGGGGTGCCTGCCCCGGCCTTACGCTGTTTGTTTTTTTTTTTTTTCTCGCGGCCTTAAGCCGCCGCGGCACGACGGAGAAGCGCGGCACAAAGGCGCGCGGGCCACGAACGCCGAAAGGGAGAGAGACGAGAAGGAGGCGTTCTTTGAGAGGTCGTTGGGATTAAAGGGGGGGGGAGTGAGAGGCGCGCGCCTCGCCCCCCAGGCCCGCGGCCCCCGTGGGTAGCACGGGGTTATGTGACGCGCGCTGTCGTGCCTTTTTTTTTTCCCCTCCGCTGTTTGCCGTTCCCCCTGGCTTTTCCGGAGGGAAAGCCGATCGCCGCGAGGCGGGCGAAAGCCGGTGGCCCGTGGGCATGGTCGGTGGCGCTTTCTCGCACGCTCGGAAGGGTTCCGTGGGGCCGGGAGCGTGGCCTGCCGTGGCCTCCTCCCGCCGTGGTCCCGTCCCGATGTTGTCTCGCTAATAAAAGGGAATCGTTGTCCGCAGCCGGGGTTGGGTGGCGGCACCTCCCCGCGCTTTCTCCGCTGTGACCGATGCGAAAGCTCTGCTGCAAAGTGGCGCTCGGGTGCGTCGGGGAGGCTCGGCGGCGCCAAGCCGTGGGGAGGGCCTCTCGGGGACGTGTCCCGCACGCGGAAAAGCAGCCCTGCTGCGTCCGTCTGCCCGCTGCCCGCCTGGAAGCGTGGTGTGGTGCGCGCTTTGGGCTGCCGATGTCCCAGGACCGAGGCCGCGGGGCCTTCTTTCGCTCCTCTTTTCTCGGCTGATCGATGAGGCTTTTCGGGTCGCGTCGGAAAGGGCCCCCGGCGGGCCGGCTCTTCCGGGGCTCTCTGTAATGGGGAAGCCACGGCGGAGTCCGGTGCTCGGGCAGGGCGGTCTCCTTTCCAATTCGCTTCCCGTCGCAGGTGAGGTGTCGCCGCTCCCGCTGCCGGGAGGGCGTCTTTACCGTCCGGGCTGTGTGACGGCCGCGTGGCCCCGCGAGCCCTCAGGTGTCCTTCAAACCATGCGAGGTGTG
>NW_027183647.1:85000-92500 GCF_041296385.1 Aphelocoma coerulescens | reverse complement strand
CAATGCTTAGCGCCGGAGGATGCCTCTTGGCTTCGCCGGGCCCCGCCCGGCCGGGCGCTTAGCGCCGGGGGACGCCCCTTGGCTTCACCCGGCCCCGCCCGGCCGGGCGCTTAGCGCCGGGCCACGCCGGTTGGCTTCGCCCGGCTCCGCCCGGCCTAACGCTTAGCGCCGGGGGACGCCCCTTGGCTTCACCCGGCCCCGCCCGGCCGGGCGCTCAGCGCCGGGCCACGCCGGTTGGCTTCGCCCGGCCCCGCTCGGCCTAACGCTTAGCGCCGGGGTAGACCTGGTTGCTTCGCCCGGCCCCGCCCGGCTGGGCGCTTAGCGCCGGGGGACGCCCCTTGGCTTCACCCGGCCCCGCCCGGCCGGGCGCTCAGCGCCGGGCCACGCCGGTTGGCTTCGCCCGGCCCCGCTCGGCCTAACGCTTAGCGCCGGGGTGGACCTGGTTGCTTCGCCCGGCCCCGCCCGGCTGGGCGCTCAGCGCCGGGGGACGCCCCTTGGCTTCACCCGGCCCCGCCCGGCCTAACGCTTAGCGCCGGGGGACGCCCCTTGGCTTCACCCGGCCCCGCCCGGCCGGGCGCGCAGCGCCGGGCCACGCCGGTTGGCTTCGCCCGGCCCCGCCCGGCCTAACGCTTAGCGCCGGGGTAGACCTGGTTGCTTCGCCCGGCCCCGCCCGGCTGGGCGCTCAGCGCCGGGGGACGCCCCTTGGCTTCACCCGGCCCCGCCCGGCCTAACGCTTAGCGCCGGGGGACGCCCCTTGGCTTCACCCGGCCCCGCCCGGCCGGGCGCGCAGCGCCGGGCCACGCTGGTTGGCTTCGCCCGGCCCCGCTCGGCCTAACGCTTAGCGCCGGGGTAGACCTGGTTGCTTCGCCCGGTTCCGCCCGGCTGGGCGCTTAGCGCCGGCGGACACCTGTTGGCTTCTCCGGCTCCGCCCAGCCGGGTGCTTAACGCCGGCCGACGCTTGTTGGCTTTGCCAGGCCCCGCCCGGCCGGGCGCTTAGCGCCGGGCCACGCCTCTTGGCTTCGCCATGCCCCGCCCGGCTGGGCGCTTAGCACCGGGCGACGCCTGTTGGCTTCCCCCGTCCGGCCCTATGGGTTTGCCGTGTAGCTCTGGGCAGACCTCCTTCTCCAGGCCCCGCTTGGAACCCTAGTCACATGAGCGGCCCGTAGATTTGTTTCCTTTGTAGATTTCTCCTCCTGGAGCTCGGGGCCTGCCCCCTGCCCACCTCCCCTCCCCCCCACCCCCCCAATGTGGGTGGACCCGGCCTCCCCTCCTGGTGCTGGGGAGACCAGGTCTCGTCGATCGGACCCGCAGCCCCGGGACCCAGTCCAGGCCCGCGAGCACGTCTTGGGCGGCCAGCCCGCACGTCTGGCAGCCCCGCACGCACCCGCCACACACGGCAGCTCGCACGCGCTGGTCCCCCCCTCCCCCCCCCCCGCCCCGAAAGCTGGGACGTGAAGGCGAGTGACTTTCGGTCCCAGACGGCGGCGTCCCTTCTGGCTCCATGCCTGAGCGGCCGTCAGCGTCACCCCCTGCCGCGCGCTTCCCCAGCTCCAGCCCGCCCTGTCGCCACCCTGCCTGCAGCCCGCTCCCCATGCCACTGCCGGAGAGGGAAGGAGGGACTCTTTAGGAGCCGGCGGCGTTCCCGCCGCCTCCGTGCCAAAACGGCCAGCAGCATCCGCTCTCTAAGCCCGGCTCCCGGCCCTCGAAAGCCTGCCGTGCCCTTGCCCCACCTCCCACCTTGATTTCTGCATCTCTCACTCCCTCATCCGCCCGCCTCGCTTCCGTCCTGCCGCAGGCTTGACCGGGGCTGGGGGTAGGCAGGAAGGAACGCCATCGAACCGAGAGGCTCAGAGCGACCTGAACAGGATGCTTCTTCAAAAAGAGACAGTGCCAAGCATCCCGCCACCACCTCCAGACTGTCGCTGGCCCTACTTCTGCACCAGGCTCTCGGCCTGCTCGCCGAACACCCTGGCTGCCTCGGCACCCAAGTCCTCGCCCCCCTGCTGCTGCCGTCGCCGCCGTCCGAACTGGCTGATGGGACCCTGGGCAGGGGCGAGAAAAGTCTGAGGGTGGCGCCAGGGAGGCAGATGGTGGAGAGCAGGAGTGCCCCCAACCCTCGAGAGACAGGGCGACGGGAGGGAGGGGGACGGAGCGCATCTGCGGCAAGTGTGCGCGTCCATGCGCAGGCGTGCCTATGTCTGTGTGTGTCTGTCTGTGTCGATGAGTGTGCAGCTGTGGCCGTCCGCGGCAAAAAGAGAGGGGGGCGGCGGGGCTGTGAGTGGGTCTGAGAGTCCCTGTGTCTGCCTATCTCTCCGTGTGAACATGGGCCGGGGGCCGCCCGCTCCCTGCCAGCATCGGGCGCCTCGGCGCGGCGCCCCCGCGGCCCGCCGGAGCGGCGGCGGGGGCCGGGGACCTCGGCGGACCCTGAAAGAACCGGCCCGAAGGCGGCCGCCCGGCCCCGGCCCCGGCCCCGGCCCCGGCCGCCGGCCCCGGCCCCGGCCCCGGCCCCGGCCGCCGGCCCCGGCCCCGGCCCGGGCCCCCGCCCCGGCCCTCGCCGGCGGGCGGGGCTCGTCCCGCCGGGGCTCGCCCGCTGCCTGCCGGCCTCGGGCACCGGGGCGCGGCGCCCCCGCGGCCCCCCGAAGCGGCGGCGGGAGACGGGGACCTCGGCGGACCCCGAAAGAACCGGCCCGAAGGCGGCCGCCCGGTCCCCCCGGCCTCGGCCCCGGCCCCTCCTGGTGGGCGGGGCCAGTCGCGCCGGCGGCCATCGGCTTCGTTCCCTGTTCCTATGCACCTGCTTCCCCTCCCCGCTGTCTCCCTAGAGGTGCTCTGCTCTGGTGGGGCTGGGCGTGGTGCCCGGGGTGGGGTGGGGAGGGGCGTCCGTTTTGGTGCGTCAATGTGTGTGGGCTGGCCGAGCTAAGGGCACACGATCCTCCCGAGCGTGGCCGGCTGTGGTGTGGGCGCCCAAGAAAACGGAGTAAAATTCGCAAAGAATTTTTTTTTTCCCCAGGAAACTTCCTTGTTCCTAGCAGAAGAAAGATGTACTCGTTCAAAAATTAAAGGTTGAGTTTTGTCGAAAATACGTATTGGTCTTGAAACCGGGTTCTCAGGCGGGACAGGGCTGCTAGAGCCATACGGTTCCGGGGCGTTCCGGGGCTGTGGGGTTCCCCCGGCTCAGGGATGGCAGGAGGATGCCTTGTCTCCGGGGTCGGCTGCGGCCACCAGCGGTTGCCGGAGCCGTCAGCGTACTGTCCCGGCAGCGTCCGGCCAGAGGGCGAACAGGTCTACCCGGATCCGGGCTCGGCCGCGGCCGCCGGCCGTGCCACGAAACCGCCCGCGTGGCTCCCCTGGCGGCGCCCGGTCTCGGCGTGAACAGGTCTACCCGGCCCGGGGACGGCTCCGGGCGGACAGGTCTACCCGGATCCGGGCCCGGCCGCGGCCGCCGCCCGGCCCTCGCCGGCGGGCGGGGCTCGTCCCGCCGGGGCTCGCCCGCTGCCTGCCGGCCTCGGGCACCTGGGCGCGGCGCCCCTGCGGCCCCCCGAAGCGGCGGCGGGAGACGGGGACCTCGGCGGACCCCGAAAGAACCGGCCCGAAGGCGGCCGCCCGGTCCCCCCGGCCTCGGCCCCGGCCCCTCCTGGTGGGCGGGGCCAGTCGCGCCGGCGGCCATCGGCTTCGTTCCCTGTTCCTATGCACCTGCTTCCCCTCCCCGCTGTCTCCCTAGAGGTGCTCTGCTCTGGTGGGGCTGGGCGTGGTGCCCGGGGTGGGGTGGGGAGGGGCGTCCGTTTTGGTGCGTCAATGTGTGTGGGCTGGCCGAGCTAAGGGCACACGATCCTCCCGAGCGTGGCCGGCTGTGGTGTGGGCGCCCAAGAAAACGGAGTAAAATTCGCAAAGAATTTTTTTTTTCCCCAGGAAACTTCCTTGTTCCTAGCAGAAGAAAGATGTACTCGTTCAAAAATTAAAGGTTGAGTTTTGTCGAAAATACGTATTGGTCTTGAAACCGGGTTCTCAGGCGGGACAGGGCTGCTAGAGCCATACGGTTCCGGGGCGTTCCGGGGCTGTGGGGTTCCCCCGGCTCAGGGATGGCAGGAGGATGCCTTGTCTCCGGGGTCGGCTGCGGCCACCAGCGGTTGCCGGAGCCGTCAGCGTACTGTCCCGGCAGCGTCCGGCCAGAGGGCGAACAGGTCTACCCGGATCCGGGCTCGGCCGCGGCCGCCGGCCGTGCCACGAAACCGCCCGCGTGGCTCCCCTGGCGGCGCCCGGTCTCGGCGTGAACAGGTCTACCCGGCCCGGGGACGGCTCCGGGCGGACAGGTCTACCCGGATCCGGGCCCGGCCCCGGCCGCCGCCCGGCCCTCGCCGGCGGGCGGGGCTCGTCCCGCCGGGGCTCGCCCGCTGCCTGCCGGCCTCGGGCACCTGGGCGCGGCGCCCCCGCGGCCCCCCGAAGCGGCGGCGGGAGACGGGGACCTCGGCGGACCCCGAAAGAACCGGCCCGAAGGCGGCCGCCCGGTCCCCCCGGCCTCGGCCCCGGCCCCTCCTGGTGGGCGGGGCCAGTCGCGCCGGCGGCCATCGGCTTCGTTCCCTGTTCCTATGCACCTGCTTCCCCTCCCCGCTGTCTCCCTAGAGGTGCTCTGCTCTGGTGGGGCTGGGCGTGGTGCCCGGGGTGGGGTGGGGAGGGGCGTCCGTTTTGGTGCGTCAATGTGTGTGGGCTGGCCGAGCTAAGGGCACACGATCCTCCCGAGCGTGGCCGGCTGTGGTGTGGGCGCCCAAGAAAACGGAGTAAAATTCGCAAAGAATTTTTTTTTTCCCCAGGAAACTTCCTTGTTCCTAGCAGAAGAAAGATGTACTCGTTCAAAAATTAAAGGTTGAGTTTTGTCGAAAATACGTATTGGTCTTGAAACCGGGTTCTCAGGCGGGACAGGGCTGCTAGAGCCATACGGTTCCGGGGCGTTCCGGGGCTGTGGGGTTCCCCCGGCTCAGGGATGGCAGGAGGATGCCTTGTCTCCGGGGTCGGCTGCGGCCACCAGCGGTTGCCGGAGCCGTCAGCGTACTGTCCCGGCAGCGTCCGGCCAGAGGGCGAACAGGTCTACCCGGATCCGGGCTCGGCCGCGGCCGCCGGCCGTGCCACGAAACTGCCCGCGTGGCTCCCCTGGCGGCGCCCGGTCTCGGCGTGAACAGGTCTACCCGGCCCGGGGAAGGCTCCGGGCGGACAGGTCTACCCGGATCCGGGCCCGGCCGCGGCCGCCGGCCGCGCCCCGAAACCGTCGGCGTGGCGCCGCGGTGGTGCCCGGTCGCGGGGCGAACAGGTCTACCCAGCTCCGGCGGGACTTAGGCAAATTTCGGCAGGGGCCGGGTAGACCTGTTGCCCCACCCGTCCTGGAAGTTCACCAAGGGGTCGCTGTTTCTGGCTGCCTCCAGTTGCGTCATGGTAGGAGGCGGCGTGCGCCAGCGCACCGCCCCGGTCAAGTACGATTGGTTCTCTTGGAGGCGTCCGGGGCCTTGGACTCGTCTGTCCGTATTATGGGAGCGGGTGATGGGCCGTGTCCCCGCAGGCTGGCGGTGCCTGTGTCGAAGGTCGAGAGCGGCGGCCGCGCGCGCGGTTGCCAGAACGAAGAGTGTCGAATAAGCGGGATATGAGTCGCGTGGCTTTTATCCTGGTTTCACAGCCCCAGTTGATGGGAAAGGCCGAAAAAGAGAGAGACTGTGTGAGCCGCTTGTCGGCCTAGGTGGGGTGGCGAGAGACCCGTGAGTGTATCCTCCCTCCGACCCTGGCGGCTGCCGACTCCGTGCAGGGGGGCCGCAGGGGAAAGTCCGGTGGTGGCCGAGGCGGCGGCGCCTCGTTCCTTTTCTGCCCGGCCTTAAGCCGGTGCCCGCTCGGCGGGCTCGGTTTTCGGCTGTCAGTCTGGTGCGGTGGCTGGCAGCCGGTGGGGTGGACGCGGCCGGGGCGCGCTCTGTTTCGCGGAGCCCCGACGGGGCTTTTCCCGGCCCTTCCCTGAGAGCTCCGAGGATGGGCCCAGTTGGCCGAGGTGGCGGCGCCCCGTTCCCGGCTCCCGACCTGTGCTTGGTGTGTCGGCGGTGCCACGGGGACGCTCCGGTGGGGCGTGCGGCCTTGCCTCCGGCCTCGCCCGGTTGGCCGAGGGGCTCGGTGACGGGAGTCGCCCGATGTTGTGGCGGGGCGGCGGCGCCTCGCCCCCCCCCCCGCTGTGTGTTGAAGTCGTCCCCCTTCCTCGGCCCTAAGCTGGGGAACCCGCGTAGCGGGCGGGAAGGTCTCAGGGGCGGCGGCCGGCCTGCGGTGGCCGGCTGCCGAGAGCGGACCGGAAGCCCGACAAGAGAGAGCCCTGTGAGAATGCTTGCCGGCGAGGCGGCGGCGCCTCGCCCTTCCTTGTTTTCGGCCGGCATCGACTGAGCCGCGACGCTGGGGCGGCCCGTGGTGTCGGGCCTGTCCCGGCTGCCGTGGTTGCCGGTGGGCTGGGTTGCGAGAAGGTCCGCTGTTTCAGGCGTGTGTGCCGGCTTGTGCGGTTGCACTGGGGGGGTGCCTGCCCCGGCCTTACGCTGTTTGTTTTTTTTTTTTTTCTCGCGGCCTTAAGCCGCCGCGGCACGACGGAGAAGCGCGGCACAAAGGCGCGCGGGCCACGAACGCCGAAAGGGAGAGAGACGAGAAGGAGGCGTTCTTTGAGAGGTCGTTGGGATTAAAGGGGGGGGGAGTGAGAGGCGCGCGCCTCGCCCCCCAGGCCCGCGGCCCCCGTGGGTAGCACGGGGTTATGTGACGCGCGCTGTCGTGCCTTTTTTTTTTCCCCTCCGCTGTTTGCCGTTCCCCCTGGCTTTTCCGGAGGGAAAGCCGATCGCCGCGAGGCGGGCGAAAGCCGGTGGCCCGTGGGCATGGTCGGTGGCGCTTTCTCGCACGCTCGGAAGGGTTCCGTGGGGCCGGGAGCGTGGCCTGCCGTGGCCTCCTCCCGCCGTGGTCCCGTCCCGATGTTGTCTCGCTAATAAAAGGGAATCGTTGTCCGCAGCCGGGGTTGGGTGGCGGCACCTCCCCGCGCTTTCTCCGCTGTGACCGATGCGAAAGCTCTGCTGCAAAGTGGCGCTCGGGTGCGTCGGGGAGGCTCGGCGGCGCCAAGCCGTGGGGAGGGCCTCTCGGGGACGTGTCCCGCACGCGGAAAAGCAGCCCTGCTGCGTCCGTCTGCCCGCTGCCCGCCTGGAAGCGTGGTGTGGTGCGCGCTTTGGGCTGCCGATGTCCCAGGACCGAGGCCGCGGGGCCTTCTTTCGCTCCTCTTTTCTCGGCTGATCGATGAGGCTTTTCGGGTCGCGTCGGAAAGGGCCCCCGGCGGGCCGGCTCTTCCGGGGCTCTCTGTAATGGGGAAGCCACGGCGGAGTCCGGTGCTCGGGCAGGGCGGTCTCCTTTCCAATTCGCTTCCCGTCGCAGGTGAGGTGTCGCCGCTCCCGCTGCCGGGAGGGCGTCTTTACCGTCCGGGCTGTGTGACGGCCGCGTGGCCCCGCGAGCCCTCAG
>NW_027183647.1:65000-72500 GCF_041296385.1 Aphelocoma coerulescens | reverse complement strand
TTGGCTTCGCCCGGCCCCGCCCGGCCCAATGCTTAGCGCCGGAGGATGCCTCTTGGCTTCGCCGGGCCCCGCCCGGCCGGGCGCTTAGCGCCGGGGGACGCCCCTTGGCTTCACCCGGCCCCGCCCGGCCGGGCGCTTAGCGCCGGGCCACGCCGGTTGGCTTCGCCCGGCTCCGCCCGGCCTAACGCTTAGCGCCGGGGGACGCCCCTTGGCTTCACCCGGCCCCGCCCGGCCGGGCGCTCAGCGCCGGGCCACGCCGGTTGGCTTCGCCCGGCCCCGCTCGGCCTAACGCTTAGCGCCGGGGTAGACCTGGTTGCTTCGCCCGGCCCCGCCCGGCTGGGCGCTTAGCGCCGGGGGACGCCCCTTGGCTTCACCCGGCCCCGCCCGGCCGGGCGCTCAGCGCCGGGCCACGCCGGTTGGCTTCGCCCGGCCCCGCTCGGCCTAACGCTTAGCGCCGGGGTGGACCTGGTTGCTTCGCCCGGCCCCGCCCGGCTGGGCGCTCAGCGCCGGGGGACGCCCCTTGGCTTCACCCGGCCCCGCCCGGCCTAACGCTTAGCGCCGGGGGACGCCCCTTGGCTTCACCCGGCCCCGCCCGGCCGGGCGCGCAGCGCCGGGCCACGCCGGTTGGCTTCGCCCGGCCCCGCCCGGCCTAACGCTTAGCGCCGGGGTAGACCTGGTTGCTTCGCCCGGCCCCGCCCGGCTGGGCGCTCAGCGCCGGGGGACGCCCCTTGGCTTCACCCGGCCCCGCCCGGCCTAACGCTTAGCGCCGGGGGACGCCCCTTGGCTTCACCCGGCCCCGCCCGGCCGGGCGCGCAGCGCCGGGCCACGCTGGTTGGCTTCGCCCGGCCCCGCTCGGCCTAACGCTTAGCGCCGGGGTAGACCTGGTTGCTTCGCCCGGTTCCGCCCGGCTGGGCGCTTAGCGCCGGCGGACACCTGTTGGCTTCTCCGGCTCCGCCCAGCCGGGTGCTTAACGCCGGCCGACGCTTGTTGGCTTTGCCAGGCCCCGCCCGGCCGGGCGCTTAGCGCCGGGCCACGCCTCTTGGCTTCGCCATGCCCCGCCCGGCTGGGCGCTTAGCACCGGGCGACGCCTGTTGGCTTCCCCCGTCCGGCCCTATGGGTTTGCCGTGTAGCTCTGGGCAGACCTCCTTCTCCAGGCCCCGCTTGGAACCCTAGTCACATGAGCGGCCCGTAGATTTGTTTCCTTTGTAGATTTCTCCTCCTGGAGCTCGGGGCCTGCCCCCTGCCCACCTCCCCTCCCCCCCACCCCCCCAATGTGGGTGGACCCGGCCTCCCCTCCTGGTGCTGGGGAGACCAGGTCTCGTCGATCGGACCCGCAGCCCCGGGACCCAGTCCAGGCCCGCGAGCACGTCTTGGGCGGCCAGCCCGCACGTCTGGCAGCCCCGCACGCACCCGCCACACACGGCAGCTCGCACGCGCTGGTCCCCCCCTCCCCCCCCCCCGCCCCGAAAGCTGGGACGTGAAGGCGAGTGACTTTCGGTCCCAGACGGCGGCGTCCCTTCTGGCTCCATGCCTGAGCGGCCGTCAGCGTCACCCCCTGCCGCGCGCTTCCCCAGCTCCAGCCCGCCCTGTCGCCACCCTGCCTGCAGCCCGCTCCCCATGCCACTGCCGGAGAGGGAAGGAGGGACTCTTTAGGAGCCGGCGGCGTTCCCGCCGCCTCCGTGCCAAAACGGCCAGCAGCATCCGCTCTCTAAGCCCGGCTCCCGGCCCTCGAAAGCCTGCCGTGCCCTTGCCCCACCTCCCACCTTGATTTCTGCATCTCTCACTCCCTCATCCGCCCGCCTCGCTTCCGTCCTGCCGCAGGCTTGACCGGGGCTGGGGGTAGGCAGGAAGGAACGCCATCGAACCGAGAGGCTCAGAGCGACCTGAACAGGATGCTTCTTCAAAAAGAGACAGTGCCAAGCATCCCGCCACCACCTCCAGACTGTCGCTGGCCCTACTTCTGCACCAGGCTCTCGGCCTGCTCGCCGAACACCCTGGCTGCCTCGGCACCCAAGTCCTCGCCCCCCTGCTGCTGCCGTCGCCGCCGTCCGAACTGGCTGATGGGACCCTGGGCAGGGGCGAGAAAAGTCTGAGGGTGGCGCCAGGGAGGCAGATGGTGGAGAGCAGGAGTGCCCCCAACCCTCGAGAGACAGGGCGACGGGAGGGAGGGGGACGGAGCGCATCTGCGGCAAGTGTGCGCGTCCATGCGCAGGCGTGCCTATGTCTGTGTGTGTCTGTCTGTGTCGATGAGTGTGCAGCTGTGGCCGTCCGCGGCAAAAAGAGAGGGGGGCGGCGGGGCTGTGAGTGGGTCTGAGAGTCCCTGTGTCTGCCTATCTCTCCGTGTGAACATGGGCCGGGGGCCGCCCGCTCCCTGCCAGCATCGGGCGCCTCGGCGCGGCGCCCCCGCGGCCCGCCGGAGCGGCGGCGGGGGCCGGGGACCTCGGCGGACCCTGAAAGAACCGGCCCGAAGGCGGCCGCCCGGCCCCGGCCCCGGCCCCGGCCCCGGCCGCCGGCCCCGGCCCCGGCCCCGGCCCCGGCCGCCGGCCCCGGCCCCGGCCCGGGCCCCCGCCCCGGCCCTCGCCGGCGGGCGGGGCTCGTCCCGCCGGGGCTCGCCCGCTGCCTGCCGGCCTCGGGCACCGGGGCGCGGCGCCCCCGCGGCCCCCCGAAGCGGCGGCGGGAGACGGGGACCTCGGCGGACCCCGAAAGAACCGGCCCGAAGGCGGCCGCCCGGTCCCCCCGGCCTCGGCCCCGGCCCCTCCTGGTGGGCGGGGCCAGTCGCGCCGGCGGCCATCGGCTTCGTTCCCTGTTCCTATGCACCTGCTTCCCCTCCCCGCTGTCTCCCTAGAGGTGCTCTGCTCTGGTGGGGCTGGGCGTGGTGCCCGGGGTGGGGTGGGGAGGGGCGTCCGTTTTGGTGCGTCAATGTGTGTGGGCTGGCCGAGCTAAGGGCACACGATCCTCCCGAGCGTGGCCGGCTGTGGTGTGGGCGCCCAAGAAAACGGAGTAAAATTCGCAAAGAATTTTTTTTTTCCCCAGGAAACTTCCTTGTTCCTAGCAGAAGAAAGATGTACTCGTTCAAAAATTAAAGGTTGAGTTTTGTCGAAAATACGTATTGGTCTTGAAACCGGGTTCTCAGGCGGGACAGGGCTGCTAGAGCCATACGGTTCCGGGGCGTTCCGGGGCTGTGGGGTTCCCCCGGCTCAGGGATGGCAGGAGGATGCCTTGTCTCCGGGGTCGGCTGCGGCCACCAGCGGTTGCCGGAGCCGTCAGCGTACTGTCCCGGCAGCGTCCGGCCAGAGGGCGAACAGGTCTACCCGGATCCGGGCTCGGCCGCGGCCGCCGGCCGTGCCACGAAACCGCCCGCGTGGCTCCCCTGGCGGCGCCCGGTCTCGGCGTGAACAGGTCTACCCGGCCCGGGGACGGCTCCGGGCGGACAGGTCTACCCGGATCCGGGCCCGGCCGCGGCCGCCGCCCGGCCCTCGCCGGCGGGCGGGGCTCGTCCCGCCGGGGCTCGCCCGCTGCCTGCCGGCCTCGGGCACCTGGGCGCGGCGCCCCCGCGGCCCCCCGAAGCGGCGGCGGGAGACGGGGACCTCGGCGGACCCCGAAAGAACCGGCCCGAAGGCGGCCGCCCGGTCCCCCCGGCCTCGGCCCCGGCCCCTCCTGGTGGGCGGGGCCAGTCGCGCCGGCGGCCATCGGCTTCGTTCCCTGTTCCTATGCACCTGCTTCCCCTCCCCGCTGTCTCCCTAGAGGTGCTCTGCTCTGGTGGGGCTGGGCGTGGTGCCCGGGGTGGGGTGGGGAGGGGCGTCCGTTTTGGTGCGTCAATGTGTGTGGGCTGGCCGAGCTAAGGGCACACGATCCTCCCGAGCGTGGCCGGCTGTGGTGTGGGCGCCCAAGAAAACGGAGTAAAATTCGCAAAGAATTTTTTTTTTCCCCAGGAAACTTCCTTGTTCCTAGCAGAAGAAAGATGTACTCGTTCAAAAATTAAAGGTTGAGTTTTGTCGAAAATACGTATTGGTCTTGAAACCGGGTTCTCAGGCGGGACAGGGCTGCTAGAGCCATACGGTTCCGGGGCGTTCCGGGGCTGTGGGGTTCCCCCGGCTCAGGGATGGCAGGAGGATGCCTTGTCTCCGGGGTCGGCTGCGGCCACCAGCGGTTGCCGGAGCCGTCAGCGTACTGTCCCGGCAGCGTCCGGCCAGAGGGCGAACAGGTCTACCCGGATCCGGGCTCGGCCGCGGCCGCCGGCCGTGCCACGAAACCGCCCGCGTGGCTCCCCTGGCGGCGCCCGGTCTCGGCGTGAACAGGTCTACCCGGCCCGGGGACGGCTCCGGGCGGACAGGTCTACCCGGATCCGGGCCCGGCCCCGGCCGCCGCCCGGCCCTCGCCGGCGGGCGGGGCTCGTCCCGCCGGGGCTCGCCCGCTGCCTGCCGGCCTCGGGCACCTGGGCGCGGCGCCCCCGCGGCCCCCCGAAGCGGCGGCGGGAGACGGGGACCTCGGCGGACCCCGAAAGAACCGGCCCGAAGGCGGCCGCCCGGTCCCCCCGGCCTCGGCCCCGGCCCCTCCTGGTGGGCGGGGCCAGTCGCGCCGGCGGCCATCGGCTTCGTTCCCTGTTCCTATGCACCTGCTTCCCCTCCCCGCTGTCTCCCTAGAGGTGCTCTGCTCTGGTGGGGCTGGGCGTGGTGCCCGGGGTGGGGTGGGGAGGGGCGTCCGTTTTGGTGCGTCAATGTGTGTGGGCTGGCCGAGCTAAGGGCACACGATCCTCCCGAGCGTGGCCGGCTGTGGTGTGGGCGCCCAAGAAAACGGAGTAAAATTCGCAAAGAATTTTTTTTTTCCCCAGGAAACTTCCTTGTTCCTAGCAGAAGAAAGATGTACTCGTTCAAAAATTAAAGGTTGAGTTTTGTCGAAAATACGTATTGGTCTTGAAACCGGGTTCTCAGGCGGGACAGGGCTGCTAGAGCCATACGGTTCCGGGGCGTTCCGGGGCTGTGGGGTTCCCCCGGCTCAGGGATGGCAGGAGGATGCCTTGTCTCCGGGGTCGGCTGCGGCCACCAGCGGTTGCCGGAGCCGTCAGCGTACTGTCCCGGCAGCGTCCGGCCAGAGGGCGAACAGGTCTACCCGGATCCGGGCTCGGCCGCGGCCGCCGGCCGTGCCACGAAACTGCCCGCGTGGCTCCCCTGGCGGCGCCCGGTCTCGGCGTGAACAGGTCTACCCGGCCCGGGGAAGGCTCCGGGCGGACAGGTCTACCCGGATCCGGGCCCGGCCGCGGCCGCCGGCCGCGCCCCGAAACCGTCGGCGTGGCGCCGCGGTGGTGCCCGGTCGCGGGGCGAACAGGTCTACCCAGCTCCGGCGGGACTTAGGCAAATTTCGGCAGGGGCCGGGTAGACCTGTTGCCCCACCCGTCCTGGAAGTTCACCAAGGGGTCGCTGTTTCTGGCTGCCTCCAGTTGCGTCATGGTAGGAGGCGGCGTGCGCCAGCGCACCGCCCCGGTCAAGTACGATTGGTTCTCTTGGAGGCGTCCGGGGCCTTGGACTCGTCTGTCCGTATTATGGGAGCGGGTGATGGGCCGTGTCCCCGCAGGCTGGCGGTGCCTGTGTCGAAGGTCGAGAGCGGCGGCCGCGCGCGCGGTTGCCAGAACGAAGAGTGTCGAATAAGCGGGATATGAGTCGCGTGGCTTTTATCCTGGTTTCACAGCCCCAGTTGATGGGAAAGGCCGAAAAAGAGAGAGACTGTGTGAGCCGCTTGTCGGCCTAGGTGGGGTGGCGAGAGACCCGTGAGTGTATCCTCCCTCCGACCCTGGCGGCTGCCGACTCCGTGCAGGGGGGCCGCAGGGGAAAGTCCGGTGGTGGCCGAGGCGGCGGCGCCTCGTTCCTTTTCTGCCCGGCCTTAAGCCGGTGCCCGCTCGGCGGGCTCGGTTTTCGGCTGTCAGTCTGGTGCGGTGGCTGGCAGCCGGTGGGGTGGACGCGGCCGGGGCGCGCTCTGTTTCGCGGAGCCCCGACGGGGCTTTTCCCGGCCCTTCCCTGAGAGCTCCGAGGATGGGCCCAGTTGGCCGAGGTGGCGGCGCCCCGTTCCCGGCTCCCGACCTGTGCTTGGTGTGTCGGCGGTGCCACGGGGACGCTCCGGTGGGGCGTGCGGCCTTGCCTCCGGCCTCGCCCGGTTGGCCGAGGGGCTCGGTGACGGGAGTCGCCCGATGTTGTGGCGGGGCGGCGGCGCCTCGCCCCCCCCCCCGCTGTGTGTTGAAGTCGTCCCCCTTCCTCGGCCCTAAGCTGGGGAACCCGCGTAGCGGGCGGGAAGGTCTCAGGGGCGGCGGCCGGCCTGCGGTGGCCGGCTGCCGAGAGCGGACCGGAAGCCCGACAAGAGAGAGCCCTGTGAGAATGCTTGCCGGCGAGGCGGCGGCGCCTCGCCCTTCCTTGTTTTCGGCCGGCATCGACTGAGCCGCGACGCTGGGGCGGCCCGTGGTGTCGGGCCTGTCCCGGCTGCCGTGGTTGCCGGTGGGCTGGGTTGCGAGAAGGTCCGCTGTTTCAGGCGTGTGTGCCGGCTTGTGCGGTTGCACTGGGGGGGTGCCTGCCCCGGCCTTACGCTGTTTGTTTTTTTTTTTTTTCTCGCGGCCTTAAGCCGCCGCGGCACGACGGAGAAGCGCGGCACAAAGGCGCGCGGGCCACGAACGCCGAAAGGGAGAGAGACGAGAAGGAGGCGTTCTTTGAGAGGTCGTTGGGATTAAAGGGGGGGGGAGTGAGAGGCGCGCGCCTCGCCCCCCAGGCCCGCGGCCCCCGTGGGTAGCACGGGGTTATGTGACGCGCGCTGTCGTGCCTTTTTTTTTTCCCCTCCGCTGTTTGCCGTTCCCCCTGGCTTTTCCGGAGGGAAAGCCGATCGCCGCGAGGCGGGCGAAAGCCGGTGGCCCGTGGGCATGGTCGGTGGCGCTTTCTCGCACGCTCGGAAGGGTTCCGTGGGGCCGGGAGCGTGGCCTGCCGTGGCCTCCTCCCGCCGTGGTCCCGTCCCGATGTTGTCTCGCTAATAAAAGGGAATCGTTGTCCGCAGCCGGGGTTGGGTGGCGGCACCTCCCCGCGCTTTCTCCGCTGTGACCGATGCGAAAGCTCTGCTGCAAAGTGGCGCTCGGGTGCGTCGGGGAGGCTCGGCGGCGCCAAGCCGTGGGGAGGGCCTCTCGGGGACGTGTCCCGCACGCGGAAAAGCAGCCCTGCTGCGTCCGTCTGCCCGCTGCCCGCCTGGAAGCGTGGTGTGGTGCGCGCTTTGGGCTGCCGATGTCCCAGGACCGAGGCCGCGGGGCCTTCTTTCGCTCCTCTTTTCTCGGCTGATCGATGAGGCTTTTCGGGTCGCGTCGGAAAGGGCCCCCGGCGGGCCGGCTCTTCCGGGGCTCTCTGTAATGGGGAAGCCACGGCGGAGTCCGGTGCTCGGGCAGGGCGGTCTCCTTTCCAATTCGCTTCCCGTCGCAGGTGAGGTGTCGCCGCTCCCGCTGCCGGGAGGGCGTCTTTACCGTCCGGGCTGTGTGAC
>NW_027183647.1:45000-52500 GCF_041296385.1 Aphelocoma coerulescens | reverse complement strand
CGGGCGCTTAGCGCCGGGCGACGCCGGTTGGCTTCGCCCGGCCCCGCCCGGCCCAATGCTTAGCGCCGGAGGATGCCTCTTGGCTTCGCCGGGCCCCGCCCGGCCGGGCGCTTAGCGCCGGGGGACGCCCCTTGGCTTCACCCGGCCCCGCCCGGCCGGGCGCTTAGCGCCGGGCCACGCCGGTTGGCTTCGCCCGGCTCCGCCCGGCCTAACGCTTAGCGCCGGGGGACGCCCCTTGGCTTCACCCGGCCCCGCCCGGCCGGGCGCTCAGCGCCGGGCCACGCCGGTTGGCTTCGCCCGGCCCCGCTCGGCCTAACGCTTAGCGCCGGGGTAGACCTGGTTGCTTCGCCCGGCCCCGCCCGGCTGGGCGCTTAGCGCCGGGGGACGCCCCTTGGCTTCACCCGGCCCCGCCCGGCCGGGCGCTCAGCGCCGGGCCACGCCGGTTGGCTTCGCCCGGCCCCGCTCGGCCTAACGCTTAGCGCCGGGGTGGACCTGGTTGCTTCGCCCGGCCCCGCCCGGCTGGGCGCTCAGCGCCGGGGGACGCCCCTTGGCTTCACCCGGCCCCGCCCGGCCTAACGCTTAGCGCCGGGGGACGCCCCTTGGCTTCACCCGGCCCCGCCCGGCCGGGCGCGCAGCGCCGGGCCACGCCGGTTGGCTTCGCCCGGCCCCGCCCGGCCTAACGCTTAGCGCCGGGGTAGACCTGGTTGCTTCGCCCGGCCCCGCCCGGCTGGGCGCTCAGCGCCGGGGGACGCCCCTTGGCTTCACCCGGCCCCGCCCGGCCTAACGCTTAGCGCCGGGGGACGCCCCTTGGCTTCACCCGGCCCCGCCCGGCCGGGCGCGCAGCGCCGGGCCACGCTGGTTGGCTTCGCCCGGCCCCGCTCGGCCTAACGCTTAGCGCCGGGGTAGACCTGGTTGCTTCGCCCGGTTCCGCCCGGCTGGGCGCTTAGCGCCGGCGGACACCTGTTGGCTTCTCCGGCTCCGCCCAGCCGGGTGCTTAACGCCGGCCGACGCTTGTTGGCTTTGCCAGGCCCCGCCCGGCCGGGCGCTTAGCGCCGGGCCACGCCTCTTGGCTTCGCCATGCCCCGCCCGGCTGGGCGCTTAGCACCGGGCGACGCCTGTTGGCTTCCCCCGTCCGGCCCTATGGGTTTGCCGTGTAGCTCTGGGCAGACCTCCTTCTCCAGGCCCCGCTTGGAACCCTAGTCACATGAGCGGCCCGTAGATTTGTTTCCTTTGTAGATTTCTCCTCCTGGAGCTCGGGGCCTGCCCCCTGCCCACCTCCCCTCCCCCCCACCCCCCCAATGTGGGTGGACCCGGCCTCCCCTCCTGGTGCTGGGGAGACCAGGTCTCGTCGATCGGACCCGCAGCCCCGGGACCCAGTCCAGGCCCGCGAGCACGTCTTGGGCGGCCAGCCCGCACGTCTGGCAGCCCCGCACGCACCCGCCACACACGGCAGCTCGCACGCGCTGGTCCCCCCCTCCCCCCCCCCCGCCCCGAAAGCTGGGACGTGAAGGCGAGTGACTTTCGGTCCCAGACGGCGGCGTCCCTTCTGGCTCCATGCCTGAGCGGCCGTCAGCGTCACCCCCTGCCGCGCGCTTCCCCAGCTCCAGCCCGCCCTGTCGCCACCCTGCCTGCAGCCCGCTCCCCATGCCACTGCCGGAGAGGGAAGGAGGGACTCTTTAGGAGCCGGCGGCGTTCCCGCCGCCTCCGTGCCAAAACGGCCAGCAGCATCCGCTCTCTAAGCCCGGCTCCCGGCCCTCGAAAGCCTGCCGTGCCCTTGCCCCACCTCCCACCTTGATTTCTGCATCTCTCACTCCCTCATCCGCCCGCCTCGCTTCCGTCCTGCCGCAGGCTTGACCGGGGCTGGGGGTAGGCAGGAAGGAACGCCATCGAACCGAGAGGCTCAGAGCGACCTGAACAGGATGCTTCTTCAAAAAGAGACAGTGCCAAGCATCCCGCCACCACCTCCAGACTGTCGCTGGCCCTACTTCTGCACCAGGCTCTCGGCCTGCTCGCCGAACACCCTGGCTGCCTCGGCACCCAAGTCCTCGCCCCCCTGCTGCTGCCGTCGCCGCCGTCCGAACTGGCTGATGGGACCCTGGGCAGGGGCGAGAAAAGTCTGAGGGTGGCGCCAGGGAGGCAGATGGTGGAGAGCAGGAGTGCCCCCAACCCTCGAGAGACAGGGCGACGGGAGGGAGGGGGACGGAGCGCATCTGCGGCAAGTGTGCGCGTCCATGCGCAGGCGTGCCTATGTCTGTGTGTGTCTGTCTGTGTCGATGAGTGTGCAGCTGTGGCCGTCCGCGGCAAAAAGAGAGGGGGGCGGCGGGGCTGTGAGTGGGTCTGAGAGTCCCTGTGTCTGCCTATCTCTCCGTGTGAACATGGGCCGGGGGCCGCCCGCTCCCTGCCAGCATCGGGCGCCTCGGCGCGGCGCCCCCGCGGCCCGCCGGAGCGGCGGCGGGGGCCGGGGACCTCGGCGGACCCTGAAAGAACCGGCCCGAAGGCGGCCGCCCGGCCCCGGCCCCGGCCCCGGCCCCGGCCGCCGGCCCCGGCCCCGGCCCCGGCCCCGGCCGCCGGCCCCGGCCCCGGCCCGGGCCCCCGCCCCGGCCCTCGCCGGCGGGCGGGGCTCGTCCCGCCGGGGCTCGCCCGCTGCCTGCCGGCCTCGGGCACCGGGGCGCGGCGCCCCCGCGGCCCCCCGAAGCGGCGGCGGGAGACGGGGACCTCGGCGGACCCCGAAAGAACCGGCCCGAAGGCGGCCGCCCGGTCCCCCCGGCCTCGGCCCCGGCCCCTCCTGGTGGGCGGGGCCAGTCGCGCCGGCGGCCATCGGCTTCGTTCCCTGTTCCTATGCACCTGCTTCCCCTCCCCGCTGTCTCCCTAGAGGTGCTCTGCTCTGGTGGGGCTGGGCGTGGTGCCCGGGGTGGGGTGGGGAGGGGCGTCCGTTTTGGTGCGTCAATGTGTGTGGGCTGGCCGAGCTAAGGGCACACGATCCTCCCGAGCGTGGCCGGCTGTGGTGTGGGCGCCCAAGAAAACGGAGTAAAATTCGCAAAGAATTTTTTTTTTCCCCAGGAAACTTCCTTGTTCCTAGCAGAAGAAAGATGTACTCGTTCAAAAATTAAAGGTTGAGTTTTGTCGAAAATACGTATTGGTCTTGAAACCGGGTTCTCAGGCGGGACAGGGCTGCTAGAGCCATACGGTTCCGGGGCGTTCCGGGGCTGTGGGGTTCCCCCGGCTCAGGGATGGCAGGAGGATGCCTTGTCTCCGGGGTCGGCTGCGGCCACCAGCGGTTGCCGGAGCCGTCAGCGTACTGTCCCGGCAGCGTCCGGCCAGAGGGCGAACAGGTCTACCCGGATCCGGGCTCGGCCGCGGCCGCCGGCCGTGCCACGAAACCGCCCGCGTGGCTCCCCTGGCGGCGCCCGGTCTCGGCGTGAACAGGTCTACCCGGCCCGGGGACGGCTCCGGGCGGACAGGTCTACCCGGATCCGGGCCCGGCCGCGGCCGCCGCCCGGCCCTCGCCGGCGGGCGGGGCTCGTCCCGCCGGGGCTCGCCCGCTGCCTGCCGGCCTCGGGCACCTGGGCGCGGCGCCCCCGCGGCCCCCCGAAGCGGCGGCGGGAGACGGGGACCTCGGCGGACCCCGAAAGAACCGGCCCGAAGGCGGCCGCCCGGTCCCCCCGGCCTCGGCCCCGGCCCCTCCTGGTGGGCGGGGCCAGTCGCGCCGGCGGCCATCGGCTTCGTTCCCTGTTCCTATGCACCTGCTTCCCCTCCCCGCTGTCTCCCTAGAGGTGCTCTGCTCTGGTGGGGCTGGGCGTGGTGCCCGGGGTGGGGTGGGGAGGGGCGTCCGTTTTGGTGCGTCAATGTGTGTGGGCTGGCCGAGCTAAGGGCACACGATCCTCCCGAGCGTGGCCGGCTGTGGTGTGGGCGCCCAAGAAAACGGAGTAAAATTCGCAAAGAATTTTTTTTTTCCCCAGGAAACTTCCTTGTTCCTAGCAGAAGAAAGATGTACTCGTTCAAAAATTAAAGGTTGAGTTTTGTCGAAAATACGTATTGGTCTTGAAACCGGGTTCTCAGGCGGGACAGGGCTGCTAGAGCCATACGGTTCCGGGGCGTTCCGGGGCTGTGGGGTTCCCCCGGCTCAGGGATGGCAGGAGGATGCCTTGTCTCCGGGGTCGGCTGCGGCCACCAGCGGTTGCCGGAGCCGTCAGCGTACTGTCCCGGCAGCGTCCGGCCAGAGGGCGAACAGGTCTACCCGGATCCGGGCTCGGCCGCGGCCGCCGGCCGTGCCACGAAACCGCCCGCGTGGCTCCCCTGGCGGCGCCCGGTCTCGGCGTGAACAGGTCTACCCGGCCCGGGGACGGCTCCGGGCGGACAGGTCTACCCGGATCCGGGCCCGGCCCCGGCCGCCGCCCGGCCCTCGCCGGCGGGCGGGGCTCGTCCCGCCGGGGCTCGCCCGCTGCCTGCCGGCCTCGGGCACCTGGGCGCGGCGCCCCCGCGGCCCCCCGAAGCGGCGGCGGGAGACGGGGACCTCGGCGGACCCCGAAAGAACCGGCCCGAAGGCGGCCGCCCGGTCCCCCCGGCCTCGGCCCCGGCCCCTCCTGGTGGGCGGGGCCAGTCGCGCCGGCGGCCATCGGCTTCGTTCCCTGTTCCTATGCACCTGCTTCCCCTCCCCGCTGTCTCCCTAGAGGTGCTCTGCTCTGGTGGGGCTGGGCGTGGTGCCCGGGGTGGGGTGGGGAGGGGCGTCCGTTTTGGTGCGTCAATGTGTGTGGGCTGGCCGAGCTAAGGGCACACGATCCTCCCGAGCGTGGCCGGCTGTGGTGTGGGCGCCCAAGAAAACGGAGTAAAATTCGCAAAGAATTTTTTTTTTCCCCAGGAAACTTCCTTGTTCCTAGCAGAAGAAAGATGTACTCGTTCAAAAATTAAAGGTTGAGTTTTGTCGAAAATACGTATTGGTCTTGAAACCGGGTTCTCAGGCGGGACAGGGCTGCTAGAGCCATACGGTTCCGGGGCGTTCCGGGGCTGTGGGGTTCCCCCGGCTCAGGGATGGCAGGAGGATGCCTTGTCTCCGGGGTCGGCTGCGGCCACCAGCGGTTGCCGGAGCCGTCAGCGTACTGTCCCGGCAGCGTCCGGCCAGAGGGCGAACAGGTCTACCCGGATCCGGGCTCGGCCGCGGCCGCCGGCCGTGCCACGAAACTGCCCGCGTGGCTCCCCTGGCGGCGCCCGGTCTCGGCGTGAACAGGTCTACCCGGCCCGGGGAAGGCTCCGGGCGGACAGGTCTACCCGGATCCGGGCCCGGCCGCGGCCGCCGGCCGCGCCCCGAAACCGTCGGCGTGGCGCCGCGGTGGTGCCCGGTCGCGGGGCGAACAGGTCTACCCAGCTCCGGCGGGACTTAGGCAAATTTCGGCAGGGGCCGGGTAGACCTGTTGCCCCACCCGTCCTGGAAGTTCACCAAGGGGTCGCTGTTTCTGGCTGCCTCCAGTTGCGTCATGGTAGGAGGCGGCGTGCGCCAGCGCACCGCCCCGGTCAAGTACGATTGGTTCTCTTGGAGGCGTCCGGGGCCTTGGACTCGTCTGTCCGTATTATGGGAGCGGGTGATGGGCCGTGTCCCCGCAGGCTGGCGGTGCCTGTGTCGAAGGTCGAGAGCGGCGGCCGCGCGCGCGGTTGCCAGAACGAAGAGTGTCGAATAAGCGGGATATGAGTCGCGTGGCTTTTATCCTGGTTTCACAGCCCCAGTTGATGGGAAAGGCCGAAAAAGAGAGAGACTGTGTGAGCCGCTTGTCGGCCTAGGTGGGGTGGCGAGAGACCCGTGAGTGTATCCTCCCTCCGACCCTGGCGGCTGCCGACTCCGTGCAGGGGGGCCGCAGGGGAAAGTCCGGTGGTGGCCGAGGCGGCGGCGCCTCGTTCCTTTTCTGCCCGGCCTTAAGCCGGTGCCCGCTCGGCGGGCTCGGTTTTCGGCTGTCAGTCTGGTGCGGTGGCTGGCAGCCGGTGGGGTGGACGCGGCCGGGGCGCGCTCTGTTTCGCGGAGCCCCGACGGGGCTTTTCCCGGCCCTTCCCTGAGAGCTCCGAGGATGGGCCCAGTTGGCCGAGGTGGCGGCGCCCCGTTCCCGGCTCCCGACCTGTGCTTGGTGTGTCGGCGGTGCCACGGGGACGCTCCGGTGGGGCGTGCGGCCTTGCCTCCGGCCTCGCCCGGTTGGCCGAGGGGCTCGGTGACGGGAGTCGCCCGATGTTGTGGCGGGGCGGCGGCGCCTCGCCCCCCCCCCCGCTGTGTGTTGAAGTCGTCCCCCTTCCTCGGCCCTAAGCTGGGGAACCCGCGTAGCGGGCGGGAAGGTCTCAGGGGCGGCGGCCGGCCTGCGGTGGCCGGCTGCCGAGAGCGGACCGGAAGCCCGACAAGAGAGAGCCCTGTGAGAATGCTTGCCGGCGAGGCGGCGGCGCCTCGCCCTTCCTTGTTTTCGGCCGGCATCGACTGAGCCGCGACGCTGGGGCGGCCCGTGGTGTCGGGCCTGTCCCGGCTGCCGTGGTTGCCGGTGGGCTGGGTTGCGAGAAGGTCCGCTGTTTCAGGCGTGTGTGCCGGCTTGTGCGGTTGCACTGGGGGGGTGCCTGCCCCGGCCTTACGCTGTTTGTTTTTTTTTTTTTTCTCGCGGCCTTAAGCCGCCGCGGCACGACGGAGAAGCGCGGCACAGGCGCGCGGGCCACGAACGCCGAAAGGGAGAGAGACGAGAAGGAGGCGTTCTTTGAGAGGTCGTTGGGATTAAAGGGGGGGGGAGTGAGAGGCGCGCGCCTCGCCCCCCAGGCCCGCGGCCCCCGTGGGTAGCACGGGGTTATGTGACGCGCGCTGTCGTGCCTTTTTTTTTTCCCCTCCGCTGTTTGCCGTTCCCCCTGGCTTTTCCGGAGGGAAAGCCGATCGCCGCGAGGCGGGCGAAAGCCGGTGGCCCGTGGGCATGGTCGGTGGCGCTTTCTCGCACGCTCGGAAGGGTTCCGTGGGGCCGGGAGCGTGGCCTGCCGTGGCCTCCTCCCGCCGTGGTCCCGTCCCGATGTTGTCTCGCTAATAAAAGGGAATCGTTGTCCGCAGCCGGGGTTGGGTGGCGGCACCTCCCCGCGCTTTCTCCGCTGTGACCGATGCGAAAGCTCTGCTGCAAAGTGGCGCTCGGGTGCGTCGGGGAGGCTCGGCGGCGCCAAGCCGTGGGGAGGGCCTCTCGGGGACGTGTCCCGCACGCGGAAAAGCAGCCCTGCTGCGTCCGTCTGCCCGCTGCCCGCCTGGAAGCGTGGTGTGGTGCGCGCTTTGGGCTGCCGATGTCCCAGGACCGAGGCCGCGGGGCCTTCTTTCGCTCCTCTTTTCTCGGCTGATCGATGAGGCTTTTCGGGTCGCGTCGGAAAGGGCCCCCGGCGGGCCGGCTCTTCCGGGGCTCTCTGTAATGGGGAAGCCACGGCGGAGTCCGGTGCTCGGGCAGGGCGGTCTCCTTTCCAATTCGCTTCCCGTCGCAGGTGAGGTGTCGCCGCTCCCGCTGCCGGGAGGGC
>NW_027183647.1:25000-32500 GCF_041296385.1 Aphelocoma coerulescens | reverse complement strand
TGTTAACTTCGCCCGGCTCCGCCCGGCCGGGCGCTTAGCGCCGGGCGACGCCGGTTGGCTTCGCCCGGCCCCGCCCGGCCCAATGCTTAGCGCCGGAGGATGCCTCTTGGCTTCGCCGGGCCCCGCCCGGCCGGGCGCTTAGCGCCGGGGGACGCCCCTTGGCTTCACCCGGCCCCGCCCGGCCGGGCGCTTAGCGCCGGGCCACGCCGGTTGGCTTCGCCCGGCTCCGCCCGGCCTAACGCTTAGCGCCGGGGGACGCCCCTTGGCTTCACCCGGCCCCGCCCGGCCGGGCGCTCAGCGCCGGGCCACGCCGGTTGGCTTCGCCCGGCCCCGCTCGGCCTAACGCTTAGCGCCGGGGTAGACCTGGTTGCTTCGCCCGGCCCCGCCCGGCTGGGCGCTTAGCGCCGGGGGACGCCCCTTGGCTTCACCCGGCCCCGCCCGGCCGGGCGCTCAGCGCCGGGCCACGCCGGTTGGCTTCGCCCGGCCCCGCTCGGCCTAACGCTTAGCGCCGGGGTGGACCTGGTTGCTTCGCCCGGCCCCGCCCGGCTGGGCGCTCAGCGCCGGGGGACGCCCCTTGGCTTCACCCGGCCCCGCCCGGCCTAACGCTTAGCGCCGGGGGACGCCCCTTGGCTTCACCCGGCCCCGCCCGGCCGGGCGCGCAGCGCCGGGCCACGCCGGTTGGCTTCGCCCGGCCCCGCCCGGCCTAACGCTTAGCGCCGGGGTAGACCTGGTTGCTTCGCCCGGCCCCGCCCGGCTGGGCGCTCAGCGCCGGGGGACGCCCCTTGGCTTCACCCGGCCCCGCCCGGCCTAACGCTTAGCGCCGGGGGACGCCCCTTGGCTTCACCCGGCCCCGCCCGGCCGGGCGCGCAGCGCCGGGCCACGCTGGTTGGCTTCGCCCGGCCCCGCTCGGCCTAACGCTTAGCGCCGGGGTAGACCTGGTTGCTTCGCCCGGTTCCGCCCGGCTGGGCGCTTAGCGCCGGCGGACACCTGTTGGCTTCTCCGGCTCCGCCCAGCCGGGTGCTTAACGCCGGCCGACGCTTGTTGGCTTTGCCAGGCCCCGCCCGGCCGGGCGCTTAGCGCCGGGCCACGCCTCTTGGCTTCGCCATGCCCCGCCCGGCTGGGCGCTTAGCACCGGGCGACGCCTGTTGGCTTCCCCCGTCCGGCCCTATGGGTTTGCCGTGTAGCTCTGGGCAGACCTCCTTCTCCAGGCCCCGCTTGGAACCCTAGTCACATGAGCGGCCCGTAGATTTGTTTCCTTTGTAGATTTCTCCTCCTGGAGCTCGGGGCCTGCCCCCTGCCCACCTCCCCTCCCCCCCACCCCCCCAATGTGGGTGGACCCGGCCTCCCCTCCTGGTGCTGGGGAGACCAGGTCTCGTCGATCGGACCCGCAGCCCCGGGACCCAGTCCAGGCCCGCGAGCACGTCTTGGGCGGCCAGCCCGCACGTCTGGCAGCCCCGCACGCACCCGCCACACACGGCAGCTCGCACGCGCTGGTCCCCCCCTCCCCCCCCCCCGCCCCGAAAGCTGGGACGTGAAGGCGAGTGACTTTCGGTCCCAGACGGCGGCGTCCCTTCTGGCTCCATGCCTGAGCGGCCGTCAGCGTCACCCCCTGCCGCGCGCTTCCCCAGCTCCAGCCCGCCCTGTCGCCACCCTGCCTGCAGCCCGCTCCCCATGCCACTGCCGGAGAGGGAAGGAGGGACTCTTTAGGAGCCGGCGGCGTTCCCGCCGCCTCCGTGCCAAAACGGCCAGCAGCATCCGCTCTCTAAGCCCGGCTCCCGGCCCTCGAAAGCCTGCCGTGCCCTTGCCCCACCTCCCACCTTGATTTCTGCATCTCTCACTCCCTCATCCGCCCGCCTCGCTTCCGTCCTGCCGCAGGCTTGACCGGGGCTGGGGGTAGGCAGGAAGGAACGCCATCGAACCGAGAGGCTCAGAGCGACCTGAACAGGATGCTTCTTCAAAAAGAGACAGTGCCAAGCATCCCGCCACCACCTCCAGACTGTCGCTGGCCCTACTTCTGCACCAGGCTCTCGGCCTGCTCGCCGAACACCCTGGCTGCCTCGGCACCCAAGTCCTCGCCCCCCTGCTGCTGCCGTCGCCGCCGTCCGAACTGGCTGATGGGACCCTGGGCAGGGGCGAGAAAAGTCTGAGGGTGGCGCCAGGGAGGCAGATGGTGGAGAGCAGGAGTGCCCCCAACCCTCGAGAGACAGGGCGACGGGAGGGAGGGGGACGGAGCGCATCTGCGGCAAGTGTGCGCGTCCATGCGCAGGCGTGCCTATGTCTGTGTGTGTCTGTCTGTGTCGATGAGTGTGCAGCTGTGGCCGTCCGCGGCAAAAAGAGAGGGGGGCGGCGGGGCTGTGAGTGGGTCTGAGAGTCCCTGTGTCTGCCTATCTCTCCGTGTGAACATGGGCCGGGGGCCGCCCGCTCCCTGCCAGCATCGGGCGCCTCGGCGCGGCGCCCCCGCGGCCCGCCGGAGCGGCGGCGGGGGCCGGGGACCTCGGCGGACCCTGAAAGAACCGGCCCGAAGGCGGCCGCCCGGCCCCGGCCCCGGCCCCGGCCCCGGCCGCCGGCCCCGGCCCCGGCCCCGGCCCCGGCCGCCGGCCCCGGCCCCGGCCCGGGCCCCCGCCCCGGCCCTCGCCGGCGGGCGGGGCTCGTCCCGCCGGGGCTCGCCCGCTGCCTGCCGGCCTCGGGCACCGGGGCGCGGCGCCCCCGCGGCCCCCCGAAGCGGCGGCGGGAGACGGGGACCTCGGCGGACCCCGAAAGAACCGGCCCGAAGGCGGCCGCCCGGTCCCCCCGGCCTCGGCCCCGGCCCCTCCTGGTGGGCGGGGCCAGTCGCGCCGGCGGCCATCGGCTTCGTTCCCTGTTCCTATGCACCTGCTTCCCCTCCCCGCTGTCTCCCTAGAGGTGCTCTGCTCTGGTGGGGCTGGGCGTGGTGCCCGGGGTGGGGTGGGGAGGGGCGTCCGTTTTGGTGCGTCAATGTGTGTGGGCTGGCCGAGCTAAGGGCACACGATCCTCCCGAGCGTGGCCGGCTGTGGTGTGGGCGCCCAAGAAAACGGAGTAAAATTCGCAAAGAATTTTTTTTTTCCCCAGGAAACTTCCTTGTTCCTAGCAGAAGAAAGATGTACTCGTTCAAAAATTAAAGGTTGAGTTTTGTCGAAAATACGTATTGGTCTTGAAACCGGGTTCTCAGGCGGGACAGGGCTGCTAGAGCCATACGGTTCCGGGGCGTTCCGGGGCTGTGGGGTTCCCCCGGCTCAGGGATGGCAGGAGGATGCCTTGTCTCCGGGGTCGGCTGCGGCCACCAGCGGTTGCCGGAGCCGTCAGCGTACTGTCCCGGCAGCGTCCGGCCAGAGGGCGAACAGGTCTACCCGGATCCGGGCTCGGCCGCGGCCGCCGGCCGTGCCACGAAACCGCCCGCGTGGCTCCCCTGGCGGCGCCCGGTCTCGGCGTGAACAGGTCTACCCGGCCCGGGGACGGCTCCGGGCGGACAGGTCTACCCGGATCCGGGCCCGGCCGCGGCCGCCGCCCGGCCCTCGCCGGCGGGCGGGGCTCGTCCCGCCGGGGCTCGCCCGCTGCCTGCCGGCCTCGGGCACCTGGGCGCGGCGCCCCCGCGGCCCCCCGAAGCGGCGGCGGGAGACGGGGACCTCGGCGGACCCCGAAAGAACCGGCCCGAAGGCGGCCGCCCGGTCCCCCCGGCCTCGGCCCCGGCCCCTCCTGGTGGGCGGGGCCAGTCGCGCCGGCGGCCATCGGCTTCGTTCCCTGTTCCTATGCACCTGCTTCCCCTCCCCGCTGTCTCCCTAGAGGTGCTCTGCTCTGGTGGGGCTGGGCGTGGTGCCCGGGGTGGGGTGGGGAGGGGCGTCCGTTTTGGTGCGTCAATGTGTGTGGGCTGGCCGAGCTAAGGGCACACGATCCTCCCGAGCGTGGCCGGCTGTGGTGTGGGCGCCCAAGAAAACGGAGTAAAATTCGCAAAGAATTTTTTTTTTCCCCAGGAAACTTCCTTGTTCCTAGCAGAAGAAAGATGTACTCGTTCAAAAATTAAAGGTTGAGTTTTGTCGAAAATACGTATTGGTCTTGAAACCGGGTTCTCAGGCGGGACAGGGCTGCTAGAGCCATACGGTTCCGGGGCGTTCCGGGGCTGTGGGGTTCCCCCGGCTCAGGGATGGCAGGAGGATGCCTTGTCTCCGGGGTCGGCTGCGGCCACCAGCGGTTGCCGGAGCCGTCAGCGTACTGTCCCGGCAGCGTCCGGCCAGAGGGCGAACAGGTCTACCCGGATCCGGGCTCGGCCGCGGCCGCCGGCCGTGCCACGAAACCGCCCGCGTGGCTCCCCTGGCGGCGCCCGGTCTCGGCGTGAACAGGTCTACCCGGCCCGGGGACGGCTCCGGGCGGACAGGTCTACCCGGATCCGGGCCCGGCCCCGGCCGCCGCCCGGCCCTCGCCGGCGGGCGGGGCTCGTCCCGCCGGGGCTCGCCCGCTGCCTGCCGGCCTCGGGCACCTGGGCGCGGCGCCCCCGCGGCCCCCCGAAGCGGCGGCGGGAGACGGGGACCTCGGCGGACCCCGAAAGAACCGGCCCGAAGGCGGCCGCCCGGTCCCCCCGGCCTCGGCCCCGGCCCCTCCTGGTGGGCGGGGCCAGTCGCGCCGGCGGCCATCGGCTTCGTTCCCTGTTCCTATGCACCTGCTTCCCCTCCCCGCTGTCTCCCTAGAGGTGCTCTGCTCTGGTGGGGCTGGGCGTGGTGCCCGGGGTGGGGTGGGGAGGGGCGTCCGTTTTGGTGCGTCAATGTGTGTGGGCTGGCCGAGCTAAGGGCACACGATCCTCCCGAGCGTGGCCGGCTGTGGTGTGGGCGCCCAAGAAAACGGAGTAAAATTCGCAAAGAATTTTTTTTTTCCCCAGGAAACTTCCTTGTTCCTAGCAGAAGAAAGATGTACTCGTTCAAAAATTAAAGGTTGAGTTTTGTCGAAAATACGTATTGGTCTTGAAACCGGGTTCTCAGGCGGGACAGGGCTGCTAGAGCCATACGGTTCCGGGGCGTTCCGGGGCTGTGGGGTTCCCCCGGCTCAGGGATGGCAGGAGGATGCCTTGTCTCCGGGGTCGGCTGCGGCCACCAGCGGTTGCCGGAGCCGTCAGCGTACTGTCCCGGCAGCGTCCGGCCAGAGGGCGAACAGGTCTACCCGGATCCGGGCTCGGCCGCGGCCGCCGGCCGTGCCACGAAACTGCCCGCGTGGCTCCCCTGGCGGCGCCCGGTCTCGGCGTGAACAGGTCTACCCGGCCCGGGGAAGGCTCCGGGCGGACAGGTCTACCCGGATCCGGGCCCGGCCGCGGCCGCCGGCCGCGCCCCGAAACCGTCGGCGTGGCGCCGCGGTGGTGCCCGGTCGCGGGGCGAACAGGTCTACCCAGCTCCGGCGGGACTTAGGCAAATTTCGGCAGGGGCCGGGTAGACCTGTTGCCCCACCCGTCCTGGAAGTTCACCAAGGGGTCGCTGTTTCTGGCTGCCTCCAGTTGCGTCATGGTAGGAGGCGGCGTGCGCCAGCGCACCGCCCCGGTCAAGTACGATTGGTTCTCTTGGAGGCGTCCGGGGCCTTGGACTCGTCTGTCCGTATTATGGGAGCGGGTGATGGGCCGTGTCCCCGCAGGCTGGCGGTGCCTGTGTCGAAGGTCGAGAGCGGCGGCCGCGCGCGCGGTTGCCAGAACGAAGAGTGTCGAATAAGCGGGATATGAGTCGCGTGGCTTTTATCCTGGTTTCACAGCCCCAGTTGATGGGAAAGGCCGAAAAAGAGAGAGACTGTGTGAGCCGCTTGTCGGCCTAGGTGGGGTGGCGAGAGACCCGTGAGTGTATCCTCCCTCCGACCCTGGCGGCTGCCGACTCCGTGCAGGGGGGCCGCAGGGGAAAGTCCGGTGGTGGCCGAGGCGGCGGCGCCTCGTTCCTTTTCTGCCCGGCCTTAAGCCGGTGCCCGCTCGGCGGGCTCGGTTTTCGGCTGTCAGTCTGGTGCGGTGGCTGGCAGCCGGTGGGGTGGACGCGGCCGGGGCGCGCTCTGTTTCGCGGAGCCCCGACGGGGCTTTTCCCGGCCCTTCCCTGAGAGCTCCGAGGATGGGCCCAGTTGGCCGAGGTGGCGGCGCCCCGTTCCCGGCTCCCGACCTGTGCTTGGTGTGTCGGCGGTGCCACGGGGACGCTCCGGTGGGGCGTGCGGCCTTGCCTCCGGCCTCGCCCGGTTGGCCGAGGGGCTCGGTGACGGGAGTCGCCCGATGTTGTGGCGGGGCGGCGGCGCCTCGCCCCCCCCCCCGCTGTGTGTTGAAGTCGTCCCCCTTCCTCGGCCCTAAGCTGGGGAACCCGCGTAGCGGGCGGGAAGGTCTCAGGGGCGGCGGCCGGCCTGCGGTGGCCGGCTGCCGAGAGCGGACCGGAAGCCCGACAAGAGAGAGCCCTGTGAGAATGCTTGCCGGCGAGGCGGCGGCGCCTCGCCCTTCCTTGTTTTCGGCCGGCATCGACTGAGCCGCGACGCTGGGGCGGCCCGTGGTGTCGGGCCTGTCCCGGCTGCCGTGGTTGCCGGTGGGCTGGGTTGCGAGAAGGTCCGCTGTTTCAGGCGTGTGTGCCGGCTTGTGCGGTTGCACTGGGGGGGTGCCTGCCCCGGCCTTACGCTGTTTGTTTTTTTTTTTTTTCTCGCGGCCTTAAGCCGCCGCGGCACGACGGAGAAGCGCGGCACAAAGGCGCGCGGGCCACGAACGCCGAAAGGGAGAGAGACGAGAAGGAGGCGTTCTTTGAGAGGTCGTTGGGATTAAAGGGGGGGGGAGTGAGAGGCGCGCGCCTCGCCCCCCAGGCCCGCGGCCCCCGTGGGTAGCACGGGGTTATGTGACGCGCGCTGTCGTGCCTTTTTTTTTTCCCCTCCGCTGTTTGCCGTTCCCCCTGGCTTTTCCGGAGGGAAAGCCGATCGCCGCGAGGCGGGCGAAAGCCGGTGGCCCGTGGGCATGGTCGGTGGCGCTTTCTCGCACGCTCGGAAGGGTTCCGTGGGGCCGGGAGCGTGGCCTGCCGTGGCCTCCTCCCGCCGTGGTCCCGTCCCGATGTTGTCTCGCTAATAAAAGGGAATCGTTGTCCGCAGCCGGGGTTGGGTGGCGGCACCTCCCCGCGCTTTCTCCGCTGTGACCGATGCGAAAGCTCTGCTGCAAAGTGGCGCTCGGGTGCGTCGGGGAGGCTCGGCGGCGCCAAGCCGTGGGGAGGGCCTCTCGGGGACGTGTCCCGCACGCGGAAAAGCAGCCCTGCTGCGTCCGTCTGCCCGCTGCCCGCCTGGAAGCGTGGTGTGGTGCGCGCTTTGGGCTGCCGATGTCCCAGGACCGAGGCCGCGGGGCCTTCTTTCGCTCCTCTTTTCTCGGCTGATCGATGAGGCTTTTCGGGTCGCGTCGGAAAGGGCCCCCGGCGGGCCGGCTCTTCCGGGGCTCTCTGTAATGGGGAAGCCACGGCGGAGTCCGGTGCTCGGGCAGGGCGGTCTCCTTTCCAATTCGCTTCCCGTCGCAGGTGA
>NW_027183647.1:5000-12500 GCF_041296385.1 Aphelocoma coerulescens | reverse complement strand
TTAACGCTTACCGCCGGGGTAGACCTGTTAACTTCGCCCGGCTCCGCCCGGCCGGGCGCTTAGCGCCGGGCGACGCCGGTTGGCTTCGCCCGGCCCCGCCCGGCCCAATGCTTAGCGCCGGAGGATGCCTCTTGGCTTCGCCGGGCCCCGCCCGGCCGGGCGCTTAGCGCCGGGGGACGCCCCTTGGCTTCACCCGGCCCCGCCCGGCCGGGCGCTTAGCGCCGGGCCACGCCGGTTGGCTTCGCCCGGCTCCGCCCGGCCTAACGCTTAGCGCCGGGGGACGCCCCTTGGCTTCACCCGGCCCCGCCCGGCCGGGCGCTCAGCGCCGGGCCACGCCGGTTGGCTTCGCCCGGCCCCGCTCGGCCTAACGCTTAGCGCCGGGGTAGACCTGGTTGCTTCGCCCGGCCCCGCCCGGCTGGGCGCTTAGCGCCGGGGGACGCCCCTTGGCTTCACCCGGCCCCGCCCGGCCGGGCGCTCAGCGCCGGGCCACGCCGGTTGGCTTCGCCCGGCCCCGCTCGGCCTAACGCTTAGCGCCGGGGTGGACCTGGTTGCTTCGCCCGGCCCCGCCCGGCTGGGCGCTCAGCGCCGGGGGACGCCCCTTGGCTTCACCCGGCCCCGCCCGGCCTAACGCTTAGCGCCGGGGGACGCCCCTTGGCTTCACCCGGCCCCGCCCGGCCGGGCGCGCAGCGCCGGGCCACGCCGGTTGGCTTCGCCCGGCCCCGCCCGGCCTAACGCTTAGCGCCGGGGTAGACCTGGTTGCTTCGCCCGGCCCCGCCCGGCTGGGCGCTCAGCGCCGGGGGACGCCCCTTGGCTTCACCCGGCCCCGCCCGGCCTAACGCTTAGCGCCGGGGGACGCCCCTTGGCTTCACCCGGCCCCGCCCGGCCGGGCGCGCAGCGCCGGGCCACGCTGGTTGGCTTCGCCCGGCCCCGCTCGGCCTAACGCTTAGCGCCGGGGTAGACCTGGTTGCTTCGCCCGGTTCCGCCCGGCTGGGCGCTTAGCGCCGGCGGACACCTGTTGGCTTCTCCGGCTCCGCCCAGCCGGGTGCTTAACGCCGGCCGACGCTTGTTGGCTTTGCCAGGCCCCGCCCGGCCGGGCGCTTAGCGCCGGGCCACGCCTCTTGGCTTCGCCATGCCCCGCCCGGCTGGGCGCTTAGCACCGGGCGACGCCTGTTGGCTTCCCCCGTCCGGCCCTATGGGTTTGCCGTGTAGCTCTGGGCAGACCTCCTTCTCCAGGCCCCGCTTGGAACCCTAGTCACATGAGCGGCCCGTAGATTTGTTTCCTTTGTAGATTTCTCCTCCTGGAGCTCGGGGCCTGCCCCCTGCCCACCTCCCCTCCCCCCCACCCCCCCAATGTGGGTGGACCCGGCCTCCCCTCCTGGTGCTGGGGAGACCAGGTCTCGTCGATCGGACCCGCAGCCCCGGGACCCAGTCCAGGCCCGCGAGCACGTCTTGGGCGGCCAGCCCGCACGTCTGGCAGCCCCGCACGCACCCGCCACACACGGCAGCTCGCACGCGCTGGTCCCCCCCTCCCCCCCCCCCGCCCCGAAAGCTGGGACGTGAAGGCGAGTGACTTTCGGTCCCAGACGGCGGCGTCCCTTCTGGCTCCATGCCTGAGCGGCCGTCAGCGTCACCCCCTGCCGCGCGCTTCCCCAGCTCCAGCCCGCCCTGTCGCCACCCTGCCTGCAGCCCGCTCCCCATGCCACTGCCGGAGAGGGAAGGAGGGACTCTTTAGGAGCCGGCGGCGTTCCCGCCGCCTCCGTGCCAAAACGGCCAGCAGCATCCGCTCTCTAAGCCCGGCTCCCGGCCCTCGAAAGCCTGCCGTGCCCTTGCCCCACCTCCCACCTTGATTTCTGCATCTCTCACTCCCTCATCCGCCCGCCTCGCTTCCGTCCTGCCGCAGGCTTGACCGGGGCTGGGGGTAGGCAGGAAGGAACGCCATCGAACCGAGAGGCTCAGAGCGACCTGAACAGGATGCTTCTTCAAAAAGAGACAGTGCCAAGCATCCCGCCACCACCTCCAGACTGTCGCTGGCCCTACTTCTGCACCAGGCTCTCGGCCTGCTCGCCGAACACCCTGGCTGCCTCGGCACCCAAGTCCTCGCCCCCCTGCTGCTGCCGTCGCCGCCGTCCGAACTGGCTGATGGGACCCTGGGCAGGGGCGAGAAAAGTCTGAGGGTGGCGCCAGGGAGGCAGATGGTGGAGAGCAGGAGTGCCCCCAACCCTCGAGAGACAGGGCGACGGGAGGGAGGGGGACGGAGCGCATCTGCGGCAAGTGTGCGCGTCCATGCGCAGGCGTGCCTATGTCTGTGTGTGTCTGTCTGTGTCGATGAGTGTGCAGCTGTGGCCGTCCGCGGCAAAAAGAGAGGGGGGCGGCGGGGCTGTGAGTGGGTCTGAGAGTCCCTGTGTCTGCCTATCTCTCCGTGTGAACATGGGCCGGGGGCCGCCCGCTCCCTGCCAGCATCGGGCGCCTCGGCGCGGCGCCCCCGCGGCCCGCCGGAGCGGCGGCGGGGGCCGGGGACCTCGGCGGACCCTGAAAGAACCGGCCCGAAGGCGGCCGCCCGGCCCCGGCCCCGGCCCCGGCCCCGGCCGCCGGCCCCGGCCCCGGCCCCGGCCCCGGCCGCCGGCCCCGGCCCCGGCCCGGGCCCCCGCCCCGGCCCTCGCCGGCGGGCGGGGCTCGTCCCGCCGGGGCTCGCCCGCTGCCTGCCGGCCTCGGGCACCGGGGCGCGGCGCCCCCGCGGCCCCCCGAAGCGGCGGCGGGAGACGGGGACCTCGGCGGACCCCGAAAGAACCGGCCCGAAGGCGGCCGCCCGGTCCCCCCGGCCTCGGCCCCGGCCCCTCCTGGTGGGCGGGGCCAGTCGCGCCGGCGGCCATCGGCTTCGTTCCCTGTTCCTATGCACCTGCTTCCCCTCCCCGCTGTCTCCCTAGAGGTGCTCTGCTCTGGTGGGGCTGGGCGTGGTGCCCGGGGTGGGGTGGGGAGGGGCGTCCGTTTTGGTGCGTCAATGTGTGTGGGCTGGCCGAGCTAAGGGCACACGATCCTCCCGAGCGTGGCCGGCTGTGGTGTGGGCGCCCAAGAAAACGGAGTAAAATTCGCAAAGAATTTTTTTTTTCCCCAGGAAACTTCCTTGTTCCTAGCAGAAGAAAGATGTACTCGTTCAAAAATTAAAGGTTGAGTTTTGTCGAAAATACGTATTGGTCTTGAAACCGGGTTCTCAGGCGGGACAGGGCTGCTAGAGCCATACGGTTCCGGGGCGTTCCGGGGCTGTGGGGTTCCCCCGGCTCAGGGATGGCAGGAGGATGCCTTGTCTCCGGGGTCGGCTGCGGCCACCAGCGGTTGCCGGAGCCGTCAGCGTACTGTCCCGGCAGCGTCCGGCCAGAGGGCGAACAGGTCTACCCGGATCCGGGCTCGGCCGCGGCCGCCGGCCGTGCCACGAAACCGCCCGCGTGGCTCCCCTGGCGGCGCCCGGTCTCGGCGTGAACAGGTCTACCCGGCCCGGGGACGGCTCCGGGCGGACAGGTCTACCCGGATCCGGGCCCGGCCGCGGCCGCCGCCCGGCCCTCGCCGGCGGGCGGGGCTCGTCCCGCCGGGGCTCGCCCGCTGCCTGCCGGCCTCGGGCACCTGGGCGCGGCGCCCCCGCGGCCCCCCGAAGCGGCGGCGGGAGACGGGGACCTCGGCGGACCCCGAAAGAACCGGCCCGAAGGCGGCCGCCCGGTCCCCCCGGCCTCGGCCCCGGCCCCTCCTGGTGGGCGGGGCCAGTCGCGCCGGCGGCCATCGGCTTCGTTCCCTGTTCCTATGCACCTGCTTCCCCTCCCCGCTGTCTCCCTAGAGGTGCTCTGCTCTGGTGGGGCTGGGCGTGGTGCCCGGGGTGGGGTGGGGAGGGGCGTCCGTTTTGGTGCGTCAATGTGTGTGGGCTGGCCGAGCTAAGGGCACACGATCCTCCCGAGCGTGGCCGGCTGTGGTGTGGGCGCCCAAGAAAACGGAGTAAAATTCGCAAAGAATTTTTTTTTTCCCCAGGAAACTTCCTTGTTCCTAGCAGAAGAAAGATGTACTCGTTCAAAAATTAAAGGTTGAGTTTTGTCGAAAATACGTATTGGTCTTGAAACCGGGTTCTCAGGCGGGACAGGGCTGCTAGAGCCATACGGTTCCGGGGCGTTCCGGGGCTGTGGGGTTCCCCCGGCTCAGGGATGGCAGGAGGATGCCTTGTCTCCGGGGTCGGCTGCGGCCACCAGCGGTTGCCGGAGCCGTCAGCGTACTGTCCCGGCAGCGTCCGGCCAGAGGGCGAACAGGTCTACCCGGATCCGGGCTCGGCCGCGGCCGCCGGCCGTGCCACGAAACCGCCCGCGTGGCTCCCCTGGCGGCGCCCGGTCTCGGCGTGAACAGGTCTACCCGGCCCGGGGACGGCTCCGGGCGGACAGGTCTACCCGGATCCGGGCCCGGCCCCGGCCGCCGCCCGGCCCTCGCCGGCGGGCGGGGCTCGTCCCGCCGGGGCTCGCCCGCTGCCTGCCGGCCTCGGGCACCTGGGCGCGGCGCCCCCGCGGCCCCCCGAAGCGGCGGCGGGAGACGGGGACCTCGGCGGACCCCGAAAGAACCGGCCCGAAGGCGGCCGCCCGGTCCCCCCGGCCTCGGCCCCGGCCCCTCCTGGTGGGCGGGGCCAGTCGCGCCGGCGGCCATCGGCTTCGTTCCCTGTTCCTATGCACCTGCTTCCCCTCCCCGCTGTCTCCCTAGAGGTGCTCTGCTCTGGTGGGGCTGGGCGTGGTGCCCGGGGTGGGGTGGGGAGGGGCGTCCGTTTTGGTGCGTCAATGTGTGTGGGCTGGCCGAGCTAAGGGCACACGATCCTCCCGAGCGTGGCCGGCTGTGGTGTGGGCGCCCAAGAAAACGGAGTAAAATTCGCAAAGAATTTTTTTTTTCCCCAGGAAACTTCCTTGTTCCTAGCAGAAGAAAGATGTACTCGTTCAAAAATTAAAGGTTGAGTTTTGTCGAAAATACGTATTGGTCTTGAAACCGGGTTCTCAGGCGGGACAGGGCTGCTAGAGCCATACGGTTCCGGGGCGTTCCGGGGCTGTGGGGTTCCCCCGGCTCAGGGATGGCAGGAGGATGCCTTGTCTCCGGGGTCGGCTGCGGCCACCAGCGGTTGCCGGAGCCGTCAGCGTACTGTCCCGGCAGCGTCCGGCCAGAGGGCGAACAGGTCTACCCGGATCCGGGCTCGGCCGCGGCCGCCGGCCGTGCCACGAAACTGCCCGCGTGGCTCCCCTGGCGGCGCCCGGTCTCGGCGTGAACAGGTCTACCCGGCCCGGGGAAGGCTCCGGGCGGACAGGTCTACCCGGATCCGGGCCCGGCCGCGGCCGCCGGCCGCGCCCCGAAACCGTCGGCGTGGCGCCGCGGTGGTGCCCGGTCGCGGGGCGAACAGGTCTACCCAGCTCCGGCGGGACTTAGGCAAATTTCGGCAGGGGCCGGGTAGACCTGTTGCCCCACCCGTCCTGGAAGTTCACCAAGGGGTCGCTGTTTCTGGCTGCCTCCAGTTGCGTCATGGTAGGAGGCGGCGTGCGCCAGCGCACCGCCCCGGTCAAGTACGATTGGTTCTCTTGGAGGCGTCCGGGGCCTTGGACTCGTCTGTCCGTATTATGGGAGCGGGTGATGGGCCGTGTCCCCGCAGGCTGGCGGTGCCTGTGTCGAAGGTCGAGAGCGGCGGCCGCGCGCGCGGTTGCCAGAACGAAGAGTGTCGAATAAGCGGGATATGAGTCGCGTGGCTTTTATCCTGGTTTCACAGCCCCAGTTGATGGGAAAGGCCGAAAAAGAGAGAGACTGTGTGAGCCGCTTGTCGGCCTAGGTGGGGTGGCGAGAGACCCGTGAGTGTATCCTCCCTCCGACCCTGGCGGCTGCCGACTCCGTGCAGGGGGGCCGCAGGGGAAAGTCCGGTGGTGGCCGAGGCGGCGGCGCCTCGTTCCTTTTCTGCCCGGCCTTAAGCCGGTGCCCGCTCGGCGGGCTCGGTTTTCGGCTGTCAGTCTGGTGCGGTGGCTGGCAGCCGGTGGGGTGGACGCGGCCGGGGCGCGCTCTGTTTCGCGGAGCCCCGACGGGGCTTTTCCCGGCCCTTCCCTGAGAGCTCCGAGGATGGGCCCAGTTGGCCGAGGTGGCGGCGCCCCGTTCCCGGCTCCCGACCTGTGCTTGGTGTGTCGGCGGTGCCACGGGGACGCTCCGGTGGGGCGTGCGGCCTTGCCTCCGGCCTCGCCCGGTCGGCCGAGGGGCTCGGTGACGGGAGTCGCCCGATGTTGTGGCGGGGCGGCGGCGCCTCGCCCCCCCCCCCGCTGTGTGTTGAAGTCGTCCCCCTTCCTCGGCCCTAAGCTGGGGAACCCGCGTAGCGGGCGGGAAGGTCTCAGGGGCGGCGGCCGGCCTGCGGTGGCCGGCTGCCGAGAGCGGACCGGAAGCCCGACAAGAGAGAGCCCTGTGAGAATGCTTGCCGGCGAGGCGGCGGCGCCTCGCCCTTCCTTGTTTTCGGCCGGCATCGACTGAGCCGCGACGCTGGGGCGGCCCGTGGTGTCGGGCCTGTCCCGGCTGCCGTGGTTGCCGGTGGGCTGGGTTGCGAGAAGGTCCGCTGTTTCAGGCGTGTGTGCCGGCTTGTGCGGTTGCACTGGGGGGGTGCCTGCCCCGGCCTTACGCTGTTTGTTTTTTTTTTTTTTCTCGCGGCCTTAAGCCGCCGCGGCACGACGGAGAAGCGCGGCACAAAGGCGCGCGGGCCACGAACGCCGAAAGGGAGAGAGACGAGAAGGAGGCGTTCTTTGAGAGGTCGTTGGGATTAAAGGGGGGGGGAGTGAGAGGCGCGCGCCTCGCCCCCCAGGCCCGCGGCCCCCGTGGGTAGCACGGGGTTATGTGACGCGCGCTGTCGTGCCTTTTTTTTTTCCCCTCCGCTGTTTGCCGTTCCCCCTGGCTTTTCCGGAGGGAAAGCCGATCGCCGCGAGGCGGGCGAAAGCCGGTGGCCCGTGGGCATGGTCGGTGGCGCTTTCTCGCACGCTCGGAAGGGTTCCGTGGGGCCGGGAGCGTGGCCTGCCGTGGCCTCCTCCCGCCGTGGTCCCGTCCCGATGTTGTCTCGCTAATAAAAGGGAATCGTTGTCCGCAGCCGGGGTTGGGTGGCGGCACCTCCCCGCGCTTTCTCCGCTGTGACCGATGCGAAAGCTCTGCTGCAAAGTGGCGCTCGGGTGCGTCGGGGAGGCTCGGCGGCGCCAAGCCGTGGGGAGGGCCTCTCGGGGACGTGTCCCGCACGCGGAAAAGCAGCCCTGCTGCGTCCGTCTGCCCGCTGCCCGCCTGGAAGCGTGGTGTGGTGCGCGCTTTGGGCTGCCGATGTCCCAGGACCGAGGCCGCGGGGCCTTCTTTCGCTCCTCTTTTCTCGGCTGATCGATGAGGCTTTTCGGGTCGCGTCGGAAAGGGCCCCCGGCGGGCCGGCTCTTCCGGGGCTCTCTGTAATGGGGAAGCCACGGCGGAGTCCGGTGCTCGGGCAGGGCGGTCTCCTTT
>NW_027183646.1:0-140667 GCF_041296385.1 Aphelocoma coerulescens | reverse complement strand
TTGGCCTTTGCATTCCTGCTGAAAGCTCAACAGCTCTAACCCAGAGAACTGTCTGTTGGGAAAAGCCTTTAAAATCCCTAAGAGCACCTCATGAGCGCATCCAAACCTGCTTTCCTTGCCAAAGAGAGCAACTACAAGCCTATCTCCAAAGAAACAGCATCCCCTCCTCCAAAATACAACATATCCAGGGACTGATACACCTCTAGTATTGAATATGTCCAACAATTGCCCCTACACAGAAGGGGCCAGGAGAGAAATATCTCACTGGGCTATTCCTCCCCATGGTACCTTAACATCTGCTCCACCAACACTGGCTCTATGTCCTTACCTTCCCAAGGAAAGGCACTGCAAGTCCCTTGGCCTTGCCTTGCCTTCAGTGCCTTGCCTAGTTTTTCCTAAGCTACCCTTGCTTTGCTTCCTTTGCCTACGTCTCGCACTACCTACAACTTGCTGGCTTTGCCCTGCCTACCACTCTTTACCTTGCCTTCCATGCAGGCAAGGCACTGCAAACCAAGTGCAGGCAATTGCAGGCAAGTCAAGCAAGAGGTAGGCAAGGCCAGAGCAGTGAGGGGGAAATAAATGGAGTGGTAGGCAAGAGAAGGCCCAGAAGTTAGAGGCAAGGCTTGCCTCTAGGAGGAAGGAAAGTCCACTGATGGGTAGGCCAGGCAGAAACAAGAAGGGCTCGGCAAGCCAAGGCCCTGGAGGAAAGCAGTAGGCAGGTCAAGGGTGTGGCACGGGCATGCAAGGGAATGCAAGGCTACGGAGGGCTAGCAGGGCAAGGCAAGGAAACTGTTGCGTTGCCAAGGCAAGGCGAGGCAAGGCAGGTGAGAAGTACATTCAAGGACTTCTGGTACACAAAAGTGGCTAGGCCCAACTGCTCTGTGTGGCCTTGATCCTGTGTGAGTCATCTCTAATCTGCACCTAAGAGACTTGAGCTACCTGCTTTCCTTTGTATGCAAAAGAACTCTCCTTCTGGTCCCGGAGCTCAAGGGCAAAATGTGAATTGCCCTTCCAAGATTCAAGACATGCAAAGATTGGTCCCAGACAAAGGCTGCCCGTATAGATGAGTGTGGCAACATGTGTCCTTGCCTGGTCTTCCTCTCATGTGATCCTGAAACACCGGAGATACTTGAGAGCCTTGAGATTCCTAGGAGGAGCAGAAAGGGCAGGGCAAGGCCCAGAAATGTCATTGAAAAGGGGTCTTGAATTCCAGGTGGGGGAGGGGTGAGCAAGGTAATGGAAGGCAAGGGGTTCAAGGGCAAGGCAAGGCAAGTGGTGGCTTGGCGAGGTGAGGCAAGGCAATGAGGGTCCTAGAAGGAAAAGAAAAGGTAAGGCCAGACCTAGATGACTGTGAAAGGAAGTCAGGTGGGGGATGGGTGAGCAAGTCAATGCAAGGCAATGGAGAAAAGGCAGGTAGAGGGAAGGCTACAGAGGGGGCAGGAAGGAAATGCAAGGCATGGGGAAGCATGTGAGGAGTGGGTGCTGCCAGCCCGCTGGGACGGTGGGGGCAGGGCAGCTGAGAGTGGCATGGTAGGGATATGGAGGCGGGGGTTAGTGGGGGGGGGGGGGGGGGGTGTGCAGCAGAGTGCAGGGTAAGTGCAGGTGTGTGTGTGCATATACGGGGGTTTTTTTCCAGGTGCTGTGCCGGGGGGAGCCGTCCCACCTCCAAGAAGGTGTGGGAGTGAAAGGAGTAAGATGGATGTGTCTTTACAAACAGACTGTGTGAATCCACTCTTAGACAAGGCTAGCATAGAGCAGTAACAGATAGGGAAGTAATAGAAGAAAGTATTAGTTTTAGAAACTGTTACTAATCAACAGAGACTGTTGCTCAGCCAAGGCCCTGTTAAATTCCTGAACCTAGAGCAAGGCAACAAAGGCTTAATAGAATTAGGAATAGTTTCTTCTTCCTCCTTTTCTATACCAAAAGGGGGGTGCATATTACATGGGGGCATAGAGTAGGCAATTCAGGAAGTCTTTACCTCCTGAGTACCTCAGCCAAAGGGGAAAAGGAAGAGGGTGCTATGGCTGGGAACTTAGCATAAAATGGGAGTAGTGTCCCACAATCATTTGAGAGACTGCACAGGAAAAGCCCCATGGCCTCTCCCTGTAGTTGAAGAATGTTGTAGGATGCCTCTGTCTCCTCACTGGGGGGCTAATACTTGCGGCCATTGTTTTAGGTTAAGTGGTTTTATGTGTCTTCATTTGCCACAGGTGGTGCAGAAGACAACATGAAAATTAGACTAGCTAACTAGATCACACAATTAAAATATTTTCATTAATAATTCTACTTTTATATGGTCAGCTGAGTTTAGGCCAGGTGTGAGAGAATCAATTTGCAGCCTTAGGAGAAGAAGTAGCAAAAGTTTTTAACCTTAGCAATTGCTGGCTCTGTGGAGGGCCAGGAGGATCTGAAGAGTGGCCATGGTTGGCTAGCCCAGCTGAACCTAAATGGTGGGGTCCATACTAGGACGGGATTTGGGGCCAAAGAAGGAAGTTCACGGCCACTTCATTCTTCTCCAACAGGCACTTATTGCCTAAATAGGACAGAGGGGGTCTATGTAGGAAAAGACATGTATGAATTTACTTCCCCTCTGGGTTTAAACAATTGGGCTTGGACCCCCAGTTGCCCTCCTTACAATTGTTCCAAATATCAAGACAAATGCAATCAAATACCTGTTAAGCTCACTAATGGTAGCTGGGTAAAGTGTTCTTAACACACTTACCAAAAATATTTGGAAGCCTGTAAAGCAATGGGGAGGGACAAGGGGTTTTTTTGACCACCTATTTTTAAGATGTCCCCACGAAAATTCCACAAGTAGAACACATGTTGCTCATGATTATCAGTGGGAATGGCAACACCAGATTGGAACTCAAACCCTCTTAGTGAGTTCTGCTCCAAATCCAACCAAACAGCTTGCAGACGTAAATGTAGATGGGAACCCCATTTGGGAGCTTGGAAACGCAAATACTGTGACCCTTATGGTGGAGCAACTATTGGAGGACCGTTAGGCCCAGGAATCCCGCTGTATTTTGACCCACCAATTGATGACAAAAGGTAGAAAGGCCCCTTTGATAATGGAACACAGGCTTTGAAAGGACATTATTGCATTTGTGGCCAACATGCTTAGCTCAGGTTACCTCCAAACTGGTCAGGGATATGGTATGGGTATGGGGTATATTAGCCCGTTGTTCTTTTTGTTGCCACAAGTTCAGGGAAATCGCTTAGGAATCAAAATCTGTGATGATTTAATTAGAGAAAAGCAGTCAACTGATGCAGCCCTGGCTGGAGGGAGCACCCCAAAATGGGGAAAAGATGAATGGCCACCAGAACCAGTTCCACAACAGGATGGACCAGCCACTTGGAATCCTAAGGAATTAATCCCAGATGCCTGGGAACCCATTTATCATTTGAATGGGATAATTAGGTTACAAGCTGTCTCGGAAATAATAACCAACCAAACAGCCACAGCTCTTGACTTTCTTGCTGACCAACCCACTTAAACGAGGAAAGCGGTATTTCAACATTGGATGGTACTAGATTATCTGTTAGCAGAAGAAGGAGGAGTTTGTGGGAAATTAAATGACTCGAGCTGCTGTTTGCAAGCAGATGACAGCGGAAAAGTGGTCAAAAAAATAACAAAGGAAATAACGTCAGCTCATGGACCTGTCCAAATGTGGAAAGGATGGGAATGGGATATGTTTTCATGGTTAACTGGCCAGCTATGGGCTAAATGAATATGATTTCTCCTCTTACATGCTATAGCAACTCTAATCTTTTTATCATGTGTGACACCTTGCTGAGTGCAGCTCTTTCAGCAGGTGGTCAAGGGGATGCCGGTAGCAGCCATGCCTACCTGATCCAGAAATGTCTACAAAAGGATAGATGAGGATGTCACTGCAAATAATAGCAAAATCCAAGAAGACTCAAGAAGAAAAAATTAAATCAATGGTAATTAAGGTTTGTAAAGAAAAAAAGAGGCAAAATAAAAAGAGGAGGGATTAAAAGGAATGAGACGAATGAGTCTTTACAAACAGACCATGTGAATCTGCCTGTAGACAAGGCTAGGAACTTATCGATAGTGAAGTAACAGAAGAAACTATTAGTTCTCTAGAACTGTTGGTAACCAACAGAGACTGTTGATTAATCAAGGCCCTGTTAAATTCCTGAACCTACAACAAGGCAACAAACACTTAACAGAATTAGGAATAGTTTCTTTTTCTTTCTTTTCAATACCAAAAGGGGGGTGCATATTAGAGGAGGGCATAGAGTAGGCACTTTGGGAAGTCTGTATCTCCTGAGTACCTCAGCCAGTGGGGAAAAGGAAGAGGGTGCTGGGGCCGGGAACTTGGCATAAAAAGGGAGCTGCATCCTACATCTGTTTGAGAGACCCCATGGGAAAAGCCCCATGGACTCTCCCTGTAGTCGAAGAATGTTATATCCTTCTCAGCGAGACGTACCGTCACATTTATGCACTCTCGCAGCTCCGTTGCCCACTTGCAGCAGCTGCTGCTACCGAAGCAAAAGGCTCCAGAAGTAAAAGCCACTGCTGGGCTGCACGTTCCCTCTGCCTCACGTAAAGCAGCAGAAACTGGCCGCTGCACTCTGTCCTTCCATTCTCTGCCGCACCTGCCACTGTCATCTCTGCGTCTCCAAGCATAAACCTGGGCACAAATGCTTTCCGGGGAAAGCTGGAAGAGAAATAGGTAGCAGCACAAGTAGCCAGTTTCTGCTGCTTTACGTGAGGCAGAGGGAACGTGCAGCCCAGCAGTGGCTTTTACTTCTGGAGCCTTTTGCTTCGGTAGCAGCAGCTGCTGCAAGTGGGCAACGGAGCTGCGAGAGTGCATAAATGTGACGGTACGTCTCGCTGAGAAGGAAGCTGCCGAGCCGCAGCGTGTTGTGCTCAGTTTCGAGGCTCCTTGGAGGAGGGGGGTACTCGAAGAACGCCTTCTTTCTGGACGCGTCCTTCTGGGTGTGCTCAAGCTGCATGGAGTCGGCAGCACTGAAGGTTGAAGGACCTGTTTCTGGCCCGGTTGTGTGCTGGAGTGCAAGGGCTGCGCCTTCCTTTCTGAAGCAGCCAGAGCGTTCTCAGCTGAATCTGCTTGTGAAGCAGCTCTCGGCTGGACATTTGCAATTCGCTCCACTGGCTACATGAAGCCGGTGCCCAGCTGCTTCGTTCTTCGCCGCCTGTGCTCCGGGCAGAACGGAAGCCCAGCGAGGGCTTGGAGCTTTGCCGCTCTTCCGCGTGAACACTGCACGCAGCCACGGTGTGCCGTGCACGGCTTTTGCTCAGCTCGACGTGCAATCATTGTCTTGCTGTTTCACAGATTCTAAACTATCCGTGTAGCTCTCGCTCAGCAAAATGCGTCAAGAGAGAAGCACTTGCTGGATTAGCCTTTCGCTGGCCAAGACTTTCAACACATCACCACAATGTGGGCGACAACGAGGAGAAAGGAAGAACATCTTTGCGTCCTGGCCCGTTCTTCTGTGCGAGATGCCTACCGGTGTCTTCGCTCCCTGCAAGGCTTTAAGGTGCACCATGGTACTTGGGAGTGAGAAGGCAGGTGCGGAGAGCACCGCGATCTGACAGCGCTGTGCAGGCTGTAAAGGAAAGAGGATTACCACTGGAATGGGGTGTAAATATAAGTTTGTATAGGGACGGGGGCAATCTTTGGGCAAGCTCGTTGACCTAAAACTCTTCTGTGTGCGAGACTTAGCTGAGAATGTTTTCGTTAAGATTCAGAGCACAACACAGACAGAATGTAGATCTACCTAGCACTGAGAGGGAAAGTGCATAGCCCAGGCGTCTTTCGGCAGAAGCAGCCGCCTGGAGGGTTGCGCTGCCGGCACTGTGCTCTCTGTGCGAGAAGTAGACGACTGTTCGACTCTGGCAGAATGAAAGCGCGACAAGGGTACTTAAGAGGGTGAACGACGGCGCAGAGCACCGGGCTCGTGCATGCAGCATATAAGCTGAGAGAGGAGGGTAGCTGCCACTCGCCTACCTGCCGTATTCACATTAGCTTTGGGAAGGAGAAAGCTCAGCGACAGCTACTTTTAGCTGTGCTGCTACCTATTCCTCTTCCAGCCCTCCGCTGAAACAATATCGCTGAACTTTAGGCTTCGAGATTCAGAAAACACAGTGGTCAATGGGGCGGAGAAGGGAAGTGCAGAGTGCAGCATGGGGTGGCTTTACGTGAAGCAAGGGGAAGGCGCAGCCCAGCATTGGCTTTTTCTTATAGTTCTTTTCTTCAGGAGAGTAGCTTGCAACCAAGATAGCTTGCAACCGAGCTGTGAGAGCCCACAATGGGATGGCATGTCTGTCAGAGAAGTAAGCTAGAGTGCTGCAGACTGCTGTGCACAGTTTTAATGCTGCTGTAACGTTTTTTTGAAACGTCTTCTGCCCTGACTTTCCCATCTCTGTGAGCTCTAGCTGCTTGAACCTGGGCACACCGAAGTTGTGTGGAAGTGATTGCACTGCGAGTATCAAGTGTTCCAGAGAAGAAGGAAAGTCAACAAATGCTTTCTCTCCTGGCACATCTCTCAGTCCGAACTGCGGCTGGAAAAGCTGCACTGCAAGGGTGAACTTACCCACTTTGACAGAATGTGATGATGCTCTATATATATTTGCGAAGGAAAATGCTGGTCACTGGTATGTTTTGCATAGTTTACAGATTTTAGAGGGACTATGAAGGCCAACGCCTTGTTCTAGCATTTGTTCCCTGCGTGCAGAAGCAGCTGCTGGATGTTTGGAAGGGGTTTGGGATCCGCGAGAGGTGGAGAGATGGTACATAGAGCTTGAAGGAAAGTGCATAGCTCCAGGACCTTTGATGCAGTTCAATGGGTGCGAGTTACATGTTGAGCATTTTCATGATGGCACAGAAAAGGTTCTGAAAGAAAGAGGCCATGCTGGAACTGCCTTTACTTTTGCCGCTTAGAAACTGCACAGCCAACAATGAAAAGATTCCTCTTGCTTCCCCGCTATGCATAGGAACACATTCTTTTACGTCTCCAAGAGGCAGACTGCACAGCGGAGTTCTTCCACCAACTGCTCCCACACGACTGGGGCCGTGCCAATGAAGCACTTGGCTTTTTCCTGGGCACTGTCAGCACTCATCGCAACAACCACACGATGGCACTGACGACTTGCCAAAGAAGGAAACGCACCTTTCGCTGCTCAAAACCACCCCAAGGGCAGAGGCAAGTTAGAAACGTCCCTGCACTCAAATCAACGGTGTCAGAACAAAAAGTTTTCCTGAATCTTCCCCTTCCAAGAGCAGACTCTTTTTTGCACCACACTCCAAGAGCCAGACAAACCTCTTTGCCCAAACAAATCTTTTCTCTCTGGCAGAGTCCACCTACCAACTTGAAACCATCTGGCAAAAACAGAGCTCACAACAGTGCCAGCTGAGAAAGCTCTTGCTGCCTACAACTTCAACTGCACCCCTCAAACTAGCAGCGCACACGCTGCCCTCAGCACTTTCCTTCTCAGCTCTAGGTACCATCCTAAGCCTTCCCTCTCCCAGAGTCAGGATCCAAAGACAACAGCACCAGGGACTGCTCACACACTAAAGGCACCAGGAAAAAAGGGTCACAAGCTTGGCCTTTGCATTCCTGCTGAAAGCTCAACAGCTCTAACCCAGAGAACTGTCTGTTGGGAAAAGCCTTTAAAATCCCTAAGAGCACCTCATGAGCGCATCCAAACCTGCTTTCCTTGCCAAAGAGAGCAACTACAAGCCTATCTCCAAAGAAACAGCATCCCCTCCTCCAAAATACAACATATCCAGGGACTGATACACCCCTAGTATTGAATATGTCCAACAATTGCCCCTACACAGAAGGGGCCAGGAGAGAAATATCTCACTGGGCTATTCCTCCCCATGGTACCTTAACATCTGCTCCACCAACACTGGCTCTATGTCCTTACCTTCCCAAGGAAAGGCACTGCAAGTCCCTTGGCCTTGCCTTGCCTTCAGTGCCTTGCCTAGTTTTTCCTAAGCTACCCTTGCTTTGCTTCCTTTGCCTACGTCTCGCACTACCTACAACTTGCTGGCTTTGCCCTGCCTACCACTCTTTACCTTGCCTTCCATGCAGGCAAGGCACTGCAAACCAAGTGCAGGCAATTGCAGGCAAGTCAAGCAAGAGGTAGGCAAGGCCAGAGCAGTGAGGGGGAAATAAATGGAGTGGTAGGCAAGAGAAGGCCCAGAAGTTAGAGGCAAGGCTTGCCTCTAGGAGGAAGGAAAGTCCACTGATGGGTAGGCCAGGCAGAAACAAGAAGGGCTCGGCAAGCCAAGGCCCTGGAGGAAAGCAGTAGGCAGGTCAAGGGTGTGGCATGGGCATGCAAGGGAATGCAAGGCTACGGAGGGCTAGCAGGGCAAGGCAAGGAAACTGTTGCGTTGCCAAGGCAAGGCGAGGCAAGGCAGGTGAGAAGTACATTCAAGGACTTCTGGTACACAAAAGTGGCTAGGCCCAACTGCTCTGTGTGGCCTTGATCCTGTGTGAGTCATCTCTAATCTGCACCTAAGAGACTTGAGCTACCTGCTTTCCTTTGTATGCAAAAGAACTCTCCTTCTGGTCCCGGAGCTCAAGGGCAAAATGTGAATTGCCCTTCCAAGATTCAAGACATGCAAAGATTGGTCCCAGACAAAGGCTGCCCGTATAGATGAGTGTGGCAACATGTGTCCTTGCCTGGTCTTCCTCTCATGTGATCCTGAAACACCGGAGATACTTGAGAGCCTTGAGATTCCTAGGAGGAGCAGAAAGGGCAGGGCAAGGCCCAGAAATGTCATTGAAAAGGGGTCTTGAATTCCAGGTGGGGGAGGGGTGAGCAAGGTAATGGAAGGCAAGGGGTTCAAGGGCAAGGCAAGGCAAGTGGTGGCTTGGCGAGGTGAGGCAAGGCAATGAGGGTCCTAGAAGGAAAAGAAAAGGTAAGGCCAGACCTAGATGACTGTGAAAGGAAGTCAGGTGGGGGATGGGTGAGCAAGTCAATGCAAGGCAATGGAGAAAAGGCAGGTAGAGGGAAGGCTACAGAGGGGGCAGGAAGGAAATGCAAGGCATGGGGAAGCATGTGAGGAGTGGGTGCTGCCAGCCCGCTGGGACGGTGGGGGCAGGGCAGCTGAGAGTGGCATGGTAGGGATATGGAGGCGGGGGTTAGTGTGGGGGGGGGGGGGGTGTGCAGCAGAGTGCAGGGTAAGTGCAGGTGTGTGTGTGCATATACGGGGGTTTTTTTCCAGGTGCTGTGCCGGGGGGAGCCGTCCCACCTCCAAGAAGGTGTGGGAGTGAAAGGAGTAAGATGGATGTGTCTTTACAAACAGACTGTGTGAATCCACTCTTAGACAAGGCTAGCATAGAGCAGTAACAGATAGGGAAGTAATAGAAGAAAGTATTAGTTTTAGAAACTGTTACTAATCAACAGAGACTGTTGCTCAGCCAAGGCCCTGTTAAATTCCTGAACCTAGAGCAAGGCAACAAAGGCTTAATAGAATTAGGAATAGTTTCTTCTTCCTCCTTTTCTATACCAAAAGGGGGGTGCATATTACATGGGGGCATAGAGTAGGCAATTCAGGAAGTCTTTACCTCCTGAGTACCTCAGCCAAAGGGGAAAAGGAAGAGGGTGCTATGGCTGGGAACTTAGCATAAAATGGGAGTAGTGTCCCACAATCATTTGAGAGACTGCACAGGAAAAGCCCCATGGCCTCTCCCTGTAGTTGAAGAATGTTGTAGGATGCCTCTGTCTCCTCACTGGGGGGCTAATACTTGCGGCCATTGTTTTAGGTTAAGTGGTTTTATGTGTCTTCATTTGCCACAGGTGGTGCAGAAGACAACATGAAAATTAGACTAGCTAACTAGATCACACAATTAAAATATTTTCATTAATAATTCTACTTTTATATGGTCAGCTGAGTTTAGGCCAGGTGTGAGAGAATCAATTTGCAGCCTTAGGAGAAGAAGTAGCAAAAGTTTTTAACCTTAGCAATTGCTGGCTCTGTGGAGGGCCAGGAGGATCTGAAGAGTGGCCATGGTTGGCTAGCCCAGCTGAACCTAAATGGTGGGGTCCATACTAGGACGGGATTTGGGGCCAAAGAAGGAAGTTCACGGCCACTTCATTCTTCTCCAACAGGCACTTATTGCCTAAATAGGACAGAGGGGGTCTATGTAGGAAAAGACATGTATGAATTTACTTCCCCTCTGGGTTTAAACAATTGGGCTTGGACCCCCAGTTGCCCTCCTTACAATTGTTCCAAATATCAAGACAAATGCAATCAAATACCTGTTAAGCTCACTAATGGTAGCTGGGTAAAGTGTTCTTAACACACTTACCAAAAATATTTGGAAGCCTGTAAAGCAATGGGGAGGGACAAGGGGTTTTTTTGACCACCTATTTTTAAGATGTCCCCACGAAAATTCCACAAGTAGAACACATGTTGCTCATGATTATCAGTGGGAATGGCAACACCAGATTGGAACTCAAACCCTCTTAGTGAGTTCTGCTCCAAATCCAACCAAACAGCTTGCAGACGTAAATGTAGATGGGAACCCCATTTGGGAGCTTGGAAACGCAAATACTGTGACCCTTATGGTGGAGCAACTATTGGAGGACCGTTAGGCCCAGGAATCCCGCTGTATTTTGACCCACCAATTGATGACAAAAGGTAGAAAGGCCCCTTTGATAATGGAACACAGGCTTTGAAAGGACATTATTGCATTTGTGGCCAACATGCTTAGCTCAGGTTACCTCCAAACTGGTCAGGGATATGGTATGGGTATGGGGTATATTAGCCCGTTGTTCTTTTTGTTGCCACAAGTTCAGGGAAATCGCTTAGGAATCAAAATCTGTGATGATTTAATTAGAGAAAAGCAGTCAACTGATGCAGCCCTGGCTGGAGGGAGCACCCCAAAATGGGGAAAAGATGAATGGCCACCAGAACCAGTTCCACAACAGGATGGACCAGCCACTTGGAATCCTAAGGAATTAATCCCAGATGCCTGGGAACCCATTTATCATTTGAATGGGATAATTAGGTTACAAGCTGTCTCGGAAATAATAACCAACCAAACAGCCACAGCTCTTGACTTTCTTGCTGACCAACCCACTTAAACGAGGAAAGCGGTATTTCAACATTGGATGGTACTAGATTATCTGTTAGCAGAAGAAGGAGGAGTTTGTGGGAAATTAAATGACTCGAGCTGCTGTTTGCAAGCAGATGACAGCGGAAAAGTGGTCAAAAAAATAACAAAGGAAATAACGTCAGCTCATGGACCTGTCCAAATGTGGAAAGGATGGGAATGGGATATGTTTTCATGGTTAACTGGCCAGCTATGGGCTAAATGAATATGATTTCTCCTCTTACATGCTATAGCAACTCTAATCTTTTTATCATGTGTGACACCTTGCTGAGTGCAGCTCTTTCAGCAGGTGGTCAAGGGGATGCCGGTAGCAGCCATGCCTACCTGATCCAGAAATGTCTACAAAAGGATAGATGAGGATGTCACTGCAAATAATAGCAAAATCCAAGAAGACTCAAGAAGAAAAAATTAAATCAATGGTAATTAAGGTTTGTAAAGAAAAAAAGAGGCAAAATAAAAAGAGGAGGGATTAAAAGGAATGAGACGAATGAGTCTTTACAAACAGACCATGTGAATCTGCCTGTAGACAAGGCTAGGAACTTATCGATAGTGAAGTAACAGAAGAAACTATTAGTTCTCTAGAACTGTTGGTAACCAACAGAGACTGTTGATTAATCAAGGCCCTGTTAAATTCCTGAACCTACAACAAGGCAACAAACACTTAACAGAATTAGGAATAGTTTCTTTTTCTTTCTTTTCAATACCAAAAGGGGGGTGCATATTAGAGGAGGGCATAGAGTAGGCACTTTGGGAAGTCTGTATCTCCTGAGTACCTCAGCCAGTGGGGAAAAGGAAGAGGGTGCTGGGGCCGGGAACTTGGCATAAAAAGGGAGCTGCATCCTACATCTGTTTGAGAGACCCCATGGGAAAAGCCCCATGGACTCTCCCTGTAGTCGAAGAATGTTATATCCTTCTCAGCGAGACGTACCGTCACATTTATGCACTCTCGCAGCTCCGTTGCCCACTTGCAGCAGCTGCTGCTACCGAAGCAAAAGGCTCCAGAAGTAAAAGCCACTGCTGGGCTGCACGTTCCCTCTGCCTCACGTAAAGCAGCAGAAACTGGCCGCTGCACTCTGTCCTTCCATTCTCTGCCGCACCTGCCACTGTCATCTCTGCGTCTCCAAGCATAAACCTGGGCACAAATGCTTTCCGGGGAAAGCTGGAAGAGAAATAGGTAGCAGCACAAGTAGCCAGTTTCTGCTGCTTTACGTGAGGCAGAGGGAACGTGCAGCCCAGCAGTGGCTTTTACTTCTGGAGCCTTTTGCTTCGGTAGCAGCAGCTGCTGCAAGTGGGCAACGGAGCTGCGAGAGTGCATAAATGTGACGGTACGTCTCGCTGAGAAGGAAGCTGCCGAGCCGCAGCGTGTTGTGCTCAGTTTCGAGGCTCCTTGGAGGAGGGGGGTACTCGAAGAACGCCTTCTTTCTGGACGCGTCCTTCTGGGTGTGCTCAAGCTGCATGGAGTCGGCAGCACTGAAGGTTGAAGGACCTGTTTCTGGCCCGGTTGTGTGCTGGAGTGCAAGGGCTGCGCCTTCCTTTCTGAAGCAGCCAGAGCGTTCTCAGCTGAATCTGCTTGTGAAGCAGCTCTCGGCTGGACATTTGCAATTCGCTCCACTGGCTACATGAAGCCGGTGCCCAGCTGCTTCGTTCTTCGCCGCCTGTGCTCCGGGCAGAACGGAAGCCCAGCGAGGGCTTGGAGCTTTGCCGCTCTTCCGCGTGAACACTGCACGCAGCCACGGTGTGCCGTGCACGGCTTTTGCTCAGCTCGACGTGCAATCATTGTCTTGCTGTTTCACAGATTCTAAACTATCCGTGTAGCTCTCGCTCAGCAAAATGCGTCAAGAGAGAAGCACTTGCTGGATTAGCCTTTCGCTGGCCAAGACTTTCAACACATCACCACAATGTGGGCGACAACGAGGAGAAAGGAAGAACATCTTTGCGTCCTGGCCCGTTCTTCTGTGCGAGATGCCTACCGGTGTCTTCGCTCCCTGCAAGGCTTTAAGGTGCACCATGGTACTTGGGAGTGAGAAGGCAGGTGCGGAGAGCACCGCGATCTGACAGCGCTGTGCAGGCTGTAAAGGAAAGAGGATTACCACTGGAATGGGGTGTAAATATAAGTTTGTATAGGGACGGGGGCAATCTTTGGGCAAGCTCGTTGACCTAAAACTCTTCTGTGTGCGAGACTTAGCTGAGAATGTTTTCGTTAAGATTCAGAGCACAACACAGACAGAATGTAGATCTACCTAGCACTGAGAGGGAAAGTGCATAGCCCAGGCGTCTTTCGGCAGAAGCAGCCGCCTGGAGGGTTGCGCTGCCGGCACTGTGCTCTCTGTGCGAGAAGTAGACGACTGTTCGACTCTGGCAGAATGAAAGCGCGACAAGGGTACTTAAGAGGGTGAACGACGGCGCAGAGCACCGGGCTCGTGCATGCAGCATATAAGCTGAGAGAGGAGGGTAGCTGCCACTCGCCTACCTGCCGTATTCACATTAGCTTTGGGAAGGAGAAAGCTCAGCGACAGCTACTTTTAGCTGTGCTGCTACCTATTCCTCTTCCAGCCCTCCGCTGAAACAATATCGCTGAACTTTAGGCTTCGAGATTCAGAAAACACAGTGGTCAATGGGGCGGAGAAGGGAAGTGCAGAGTGCAGCATGGGGTGGCTTTACGTGAAGCAAGGGGAAGGCGCAGCCCAGCATTGGCTTTTTCTTATAGTTCTTTTCTTCAGGAGAGTAGCTTGCAACCAAGATAGCTTGCAACCGAGCTGTGAGAGCCCACAATGGGATGGCATGTCTGTCAGAGAAGTAAGCTAGAGTGCTGCAGACTGCTGTGCACAGTTTTAATGCTGCTGTAACGTTTTTTTGAAACGTCTTCTGCCCTGACTTTCCCATCTCTGTGAGCTCTAGCTGCTTGAACCTGGGCACACCGAAGTTGTGTGGAAGTGATTGCACTGCGAGTATCAAGTGTTCCAGAGAAGAAGGAAAGTCAACAAATGCTTTCTCTCCTGGCACATCTCTCAGTCCGAACTGCGGCTGGAAAAGCTGCACTGCAAGGGTGAACTTACCCACTTTGACAGAATGTGATGATGCTCTATATATATTTGCGAAGGAAAATGCTGGTCACTGGTATGTTTTGCATAGTTTACAGATTTTAGAGGGACTATGAAGGCCAACGCCTTGTTCTAGCATTTGTTCCCTGCGTGCAGAAGCAGCTGCTGGATGTTTGGAAGGGGTTTGGGATCCGCGAGAGGTGGAGAGATGGTACATAGAGCTTGAAGGAAAGTGCATAGCTCCAGGACCTTTGATGCAGTTCAATGGGTGCGAGTTACATGTTGAGCATTTTCATGATGGCACAGAAAAGGTTCTGAAAGAAAGAGGCCATGCTGGAACTGCCTTTACTTTTGCCGCTTAGAAACTGCACAGCCAACAATGAAAAGATTCCTCTTGCTTCCCCGCTATGCATAGGAACACATTCTTTTACGTCTCCAAGAGGCAGACTGCACAGCGGAGTTCTTCCACCAACTGCTCCCACACGACTGGGGCCGTGCCAATGAAGCACTTGGCTTTTTCCTGGGCACTGTCAGCACTCATCGCAACAACCACACGATGGCACTGACGACTTGCCAAAGAAGGAAACGCACCTTTCGCTGCTCAAAACCACCCCAAGGGCAGAGGCAAGTTAGAAACGTCCCTGCACTCAAATCAACGGTGTCAGAACAAAAAGTTTTCCTGAATCTTCCCCTTCCAAGAGCAGACTCTTTTTTGCACCACACTCCAAGAGCCAGACAAACCTCTTTGCCCAAACAAATCTTTTCTCTCTGGCAGAGTCCACCTACCAACTTGAAACCATCTGGCAAAAACAGAGCTCACAACAGTGCCAGCTGAGAAAGCTCTTGCTGCCTACAACTTCAACTGCACCCCTCAAACTAGCAGCGCACACGCTGCCCTCAGCACTTTCCTTCTCAGCTCTAGGTACCATCCTAAGCCTTCCCTCTCCCAGAGTCAGGATCCAAAGACAACAGCACCAGGGACTGCTCACACACTAAAGGCACCAGGAAAAAAGGGTCACAAGCTTGGCCTTTGCATTCCTGCTGAAAGCTCAACAGCTCTAACCCAGAGAACTGTCTGTTGGGAAAAGCCTTTAAAATCCCTAAGAGCACCTCATGAGCGCATCCAAACCTGCTTTCCTTGCCAAAGAGAGCAACTACAAGCCTATCTCCAAAGAAACAGCATCCCCTCCTCCAAAATACAACATATCCAGGGACTGATACACCCCTAGTATTGAATATGTCCAACAATTGCCCCTACACAGAAGGGGCCAGGAGAGAAATATCTCACTGGGCTATTCCTCCCCATGGTACCTTAACATCTGCTCCACCAACACTGGCTCTATGTCCTTACCTTCCCAAGGAAAGGCACTGCAAGTCCCTTGGCCTTGCCTTGCCTTCAGTGCCTTGCCTAGTTTTTCCTAAGCTACCCTTGCTTTGCTTCCTTTGCCTACGTCTCGCACTACCTACAACTTGCTGGCTTTGCCCTGCCTACCACTCTTTACCTTGCCTTCCATGCAGGCAAGGCACTGCAAACCAAGTGCAGGCAATTGCAGGCAAGTCAAGCAAGAGGTAGGCAAGGCCAGAGCAGTGAGGGGGAAATAAATGGAGTGGTAGGCAAGAGAAGGCCCAGAAGTTAGAGGCAAGGCTTGCCTCTAGGAGGAAGGAAAGTCCACTGATGGGTAGGCCAGGCAGAAACAAGAAGGGCTCGGCAAGCCAAGGCCCTGGAGGAAAGCAGTAGGCAGGTCAAGGGTGTGGCATGGGCATGCAAGGGAATGCAAGGCTACGGAGGGCTAGCAGGGCAAGGCAAGGAAACTGTTGCGTTGCCAAGGCAAGGCGAGGCAAGGCAGGTGAGAAGTACATTCAAGGACTTCTGGTACACAAAAGTGGCTAGGCCCAACTGCTCTGTGTGGCCTTGATCCTGTGTGAGTCATCTCTAATCTGCACCTAAGAGACTTGAGCTACCTGCTTTCCTTTGTATGCAAAAGAACTCTCCTTCTGGTCCCGGAGCTCAAGGGCAAAATGTGAATTGCCCTTCCAAGATTCAAGACATGCAAAGATTGGTCCCAGACAAAGGCTGCCCGTATAGATGAGTGTGGCAACATGTGTCCTTGCCTGGTCTTCCTCTCATGTGATCCTGAAACACCGGAGATACTTGAGAGCCTTGAGATTCCTAGGAGGAGCAGAAAGGGCAGGGCAAGGCCCAGAAATGTCATTGAAAAGGGGTCTTGAATTCCAGGTGGGGGAGGGGTGAGCAAGGTAATGGAAGGCAAGGGGTTCAAGGGCAAGGCAAGGCAAGTGGTGGCTTGGCGAGGTGAGGCAAGGCAATGAGGGTCCTAGAAGGAAAAGAAAAGGTAAGGCCAGACCTAGATGACTGTGAAAGGAAGTCAGGTGGGGGATGGGTGAGCAAGTCAATGCAAGGCAATGGAGAAAAGGCAGGTAGAGGGAAGGCTACAGAGGGGGCAGGAAGGAAATGCAAGGCATGGGGAAGCATGTGAGGAGTGGGTGCTGCCAGCCCGCTGGGACGGTGGGGGCAGGGCAGCTGAGAGTGGCATGGTAGGGATATGGAGGCGGGGGTTAGTGTGGGGGGGGGGGGGGTGTGCAGCAGAGTGCAGGGTAAGTGCAGGTGTGTGTGTGCATATACGGGGGTTTTTTTCCAGGTGCTGTGCCGGGGGGAGCCGTCCCACCTCCAAGAAGGTGTGGGAGTGAAAGGAGTAAGATGGATGTGTCTTTACAAACAGACTGTGTGAATCCACTCTTAGACAAGGCTAGCATAGAGCAGTAACAGATAGGGAAGTAATAGAAGAAAGTATTAGTTTTAGAAACTGTTACTAATCAACAGAGACTGTTGCTCAGCCAAGGCCCTGTTAAATTCCTGAACCTAGAGCAAGGCAACAAAGGCTTAATAGAATTAGGAATAGTTTCTTCTTCCTCCTTTTCTATACCAAAAGGGGGGTGCATATTACATGGGGGCATAGAGTAGGCAATTCAGGAAGTCTTTACCTCCTGAGTACCTCAGCCAAAGGGGAAAAGGAAGAGGGTGCTATGGCTGGGAACTTAGCATAAAATGGGAGTAGTGTCCCACAATCATTTGAGAGACTGCACAGGAAAAGCCCCATGGCCTCTCCCTGTAGTTGAAGAATGTTGTAGGATGCCTCTGTCTCCTCACTGGGGGGCTAATACTTGCGGCCATTGTTTTAGGTTAAGTGGTTTTATGTGTCTTCATTTGCCACAGGTGGTGCAGAAGACAACATGAAAATTAGACTAGCTAACTAGATCACACAATTAAAATATTTTCATTAATAATTCTACTTTTATATGGTCAGCTGAGTTTAGGCCAGGTGTGAGAGAATCAATTTGCAGCCTTAGGAGAAGAAGTAGCAAAAGTTTTTAACCTTAGCAATTGCTGGCTCTGTGGAGGGCCAGGAGGATCTGAAGAGTGGCCATGGTTGGCTAGCCCAGCTGAACCTAAATGGTGGGGTCCATACTAGGACGGGATTTGGGGCCAAAGAAGGAAGTTCACGGCCACTTCATTCTTCTCCAACAGGCACTTATTGCCTAAATAGGACAGAGGGGGTCTATGTAGGAAAAGACATGTATGAATTTACTTCCCCTCTGGGTTTAAACAATTGGGCTTGGACCCCCAGTTGCCCTCCTTACAATTGTTCCAAATATCAAGACAAATGCAATCAAATACCTGTTAAGCTCACTAATGGTAGCTGGGTAAAGTGTTCTTAACACACTTACCAAAAATATTTGGAAGCCTGTAAAGCAATGGGGAGGGACAAGGGGTTTTTTTGACCACCTATTTTTAAGATGTCCCCACGAAAATTCCACAAGTAGAACACATGTTGCTCATGATTATCAGTGGGAATGGCAACACCAGATTGGAACTCAAACCCTCTTAGTGAGTTCTGCTCCAAATCCAACCAAACAGCTTGCAGACGTAAATGTAGATGGGAACCCCATTTGGGAGCTTGGAAACGCAAATACTGTGACCCTTATGGTGGAGCAACTATTGGAGGACCGTTAGGCCCAGGAATCCCGCTGTATTTTGACCCACCAATTGATGACAAAAGGTAGAAAGGCCCCTTTGATAATGGAACACAGGCTTTGAAAGGACATTATTGCATTTGTGGCCAACATGCTTAGCTCAGGTTACCTCCAAACTGGTCAGGGATATGGTATGGGTATGGGGTATATTAGCCCGTTGTTCTTTTTGTTGCCACAAGTTCAGGGAAATCGCTTAGGAATCAAAATCTGTGATGATTTAATTAGAGAAAAGCAGTCAACTGATGCAGCCCTGGCTGGAGGGAGCACCCCAAAATGGGGAAAAGATGAATGGCCACCAGAACCAGTTCCACAACAGGATGGACCAGCCACTTGGAATCCTAAGGAATTAATCCCAGATGCCTGGGAACCCATTTATCATTTGAATGGGATAATTAGGTTACAAGCTGTCTCGGAAATAATAACCAACCAAACAGCCACAGCTCTTGACTTTCTTGCTGACCAACCCACTTAAACGAGGAAAGCGGTATTTCAACATTGGATGGTACTAGATTATCTGTTAGCAGAAGAAGGAGGAGTTTGTGGGAAATTAAATGACTCGAGCTGCTGTTTGCAAGCAGATGACAGCGGAAAAGTGGTCAAAAAAATAACAAAGGAAATAACGTCAGCTCATGGACCTGTCCAAATGTGGAAAGGATGGGAATGGGATATGTTTTCATGGTTAACTGGCCAGCTATGGGCTAAATGAATATGATTTCTCCTCTTACATGCTATAGCAACTCTAATCTTTTTATCATGTGTGACACCTTGCTGAGTGCAGCTCTTTCAGCAGGTGGTCAAGGGGATGCCGGTAGCAGCCATGCCTACCTGATCCAGAAATGTCTACAAAAGGATAGATGAGGATGTCACTGCAAATAATAGCAAAATCCAAGAAGACTCAAGAAGAAAAAATTAAATCAATGGTAATTAAGGTTTGTAAAGAAAAAAAGAGGCAAAATAAAAAGAGGAGGGATTAAAAGGAATGAGACGAATGAGTCTTTACAAACAGACCATGTGAATCTGCCTGTAGACAAGGCTAGGAACTTATCGATAGTGAAGTAACAGAAGAAACTATTAGTTCTCTAGAACTGTTGGTAACCAACAGAGACTGTTGATTAATCAAGGCCCTGTTAAATTCCTGAACCTACAACAAGGCAACAAACACTTAACAGAATTAGGAATAGTTTCTTTTTCTTTCTTTTCAATACCAAAAGGGGGGTGCATATTAGAGGAGGGCATAGAGTAGGCACTTTGGGAAGTCTGTATCTCCTGAGTACCTCAGCCAGTGGGGAAAAGGAAGAGGGTGCTGGGGCCGGGAACTTGGCATAAAAAGGGAGCTGCATCCTACATCTGTTTGAGAGACCCCATGGGAAAAGCCCCATGGACTCTCCCTGTAGTCGAAGAATGTTATATCCTTCTCAGCGAGACGTACCGTCACATTTATGCACTCTCGCAGCTCCGTTGCCCACTTGCAGCAGCTGCTGCTACCGAAGCAAAAGGCTCCAGAAGTAAAAGCCACTGCTGGGCTGCACGTTCCCTCTGCCTCACGTAAAGCAGCAGAAACTGGCCGCTGCACTCTGTCCTTCCATTCTCTGCCGCACCTGCCACTGTCATCTCTGCGTCTCCAAGCATAAACCTGGGCACAAATGCTTTCCGGGGAAAGCTGGAAGAGAAATAGGTAGCAGCACAAGTAGCCAGTTTCTGCTGCTTTACGTGAGGCAGAGGGAACGTGCAGCCCAGCAGTGGCTTTTACTTCTGGAGCCTTTTGCTTCGGTAGCAGCAGCTGCTGCAAGTGGGCAACGGAGCTGCGAGAGTGCATAAATGTGACGGTACGTCTCGCTGAGAAGGAAGCTGCCGAGCCGCAGCGTGTTGTGCTCAGTTTCGAGGCTCCTTGGAGGAGGGGGGTACTCGAAGAACGCCTTCTTTCTGGACGCGTCCTTCTGGGTGTGCTCAAGCTGCATGGAGTCGGCAGCACTGAAGGTTGAAGGACCTGTTTCTGGCCCGGTTGTGTGCTGGAGTGCAAGGGCTGCGCCTTCCTTTCTGAAGCAGCCAGAGCGTTCTCAGCTGAATCTGCTTGTGAAGCAGCTCTCGGCTGGACATTTGCAATTCGCTCCACTGGCTACATGAAGCCGGTGCCCAGCTGCTTCGTTCTTCGCCGCCTGTGCTCCGGGCAGAACGGAAGCCCAGCGAGGGCTTGGAGCTTTGCCGCTCTTCCGCGTGAACACTGCACGCAGCCACGGTGTGCCGTGCACGGCTTTTGCTCAGCTCGACGTGCAATCATTGTCTTGCTGTTTCACAGATTCTAAACTATCCGTGTAGCTCTCGCTCAGCAAAATGCGTCAAGAGAGAAGCACTTGCTGGATTAGCCTTTCGCTGGCCAAGACTTTCAACACATCACCACAATGTGGGCGACAACGAGGAGAAAGGAAGACCATCTTTGCGTCCTGGCCCGTTCTTCTGTGCGAGATGCCTACCGGTGTCTTCGCTGCCTGCAAGGCTTTAAGGTGCACCATGGTACTTGGGAGTGAGAAGGCAGGTGCGGAGAGCACCGCGATCTGACAGCGCTGTGCAGGCTGTAAAGGAAAGAGGATTACCACTGGAATGGGGTGTAAATATAAGTTTGTATAGGGACGGGGGCAATCTTTGGGCAAGCTCGTTGACCTAAAACTCTTCTGTGTGCGAGACTTAGCTGAGAATGTTTTCGTTAAGATTCAGAGCACAACACAGACAGAATGTAGATCTACCTAGCACTGAGAGGGAAAGTGCATAGCCCAGGCGTCTTTCGGCAGAAGCAGCCGCCTGGAGGGTTGCGCTGCCGGCACTGTGCTCTCTGTGCGAGAAGTAGACGACTGTTCGACTCTGGCAGAATGAAAGCGCGACAAGGGTACTTAAGAGGGTGAACGACGGCGCAGAGCACCGGGCTCGTGCATGCAGCATATAAGCTGAGAGAGGAGGGTAGCTGCCACTCGCCTACCTGCCGTATTCACATTAGCTTTGGGAAGGAGAAAGCTCAGCGACAGCTACTTTTAGCTGTGCTGCTACCTATTCCTCTTCCAGCCCTCCGCTGAAACAATATCGCTGAACTTTAGGCTTCGAGATTCAGAAAACACAGTGGTCAATGGGGCGGAGAAGGGAAGTGCAGAGTGCAGCATGGGGTGGCTTTACGTGAAGCAAGGGGAAGGCGCAGCCCAGCATTGGCTTTTTCTTATAGTTCTTTTCTTCAGGAGAGTAGCTTGCAACCAAGATAGCTTGCAACCGAGCTGTGAGAGCCCACAATGGGATGGCATGTCTGTCAGAGAAGTAAGCTAGAGTGCTGCAGACTGCTGTGCACAGTTTTAATGCTGCTGTAACGTTTTTTTGAAACGTCTTCTGCCCTGACTTTCCCATCTCTGTGAGCTCTAGCTGCTTGAACCTGGGCACACCGAAGTTGTGTGGAAGTGATTGCACTGCGAGTATCAAGTGTTCCAGAGAAGAAGGAAAGTCAACAAATGCTTTCTCTCCTGGCACATCTCTCAGTCCGAACTGCGGCTGGAAAAGCTGCACTGCAAGGGTGAACTTACCCACTTTGACAGAATGTGATGATGCTCTATATATATTTGCGAAGGAAAATGCTGGTCACTGGTATGTTTTGCATAGTTTACAGATTTTAGAGGGACTATGAAGGCCAACGCCTTGTTCTAGCATTTGTTCCCTGCGTGCAGAAGCAGCTGCTGGATGTTTGGAAGGGGTTTGGGATCCGCGAGAGGTGGAGAGATGGTACATAGAGCTTGAAGGAAAGTGCATAGCTCCAGGACCTTTGATGCAGTTCAATGGGTGCGAGTTACATGTTGAGCATTTTCATGATGGCACAGAAAAGGTTCTGAAAGAAAGAGGCCATGCTGGAACTGCCTTTACTTTTGCCGCTTAGAAACTGCACAGCCAACAATGAAAAGATTCCTCTTGCTTCCCCGCTATGCATAGGAACACATTCTTTTACGTCTCCAAGAGGCAGACTGCACAGCGGAGTTCTTCCACCAACTGCTCCCACACGACTGGGGCCGTGCCAATGAAGCACTTGGCTTTTTCCTGGGCACTGTCAGCACTCATCGCAACAACCACACGATGGCACTGACGACTTGCCAAAGAAGGAAACGCACCTTTCGCTGCTCAAAACCACCCCAAGGGCAGAGGCAAGTTAGAAACGTCCCTGCACTCAAATCAACGGTGTCAGAACAAAAAGTTTTCCTGAATCTTCCCCTTCCAAGAGCAGACTCTTTTTTGCACCACACTCCAAGAGCCAGACAAACCTCTTTGCCCAAACAAATCTTTTCTCTCTGGCAGAGTCCACCTACCAACTTGAAACCATCTGGCAAAAACAGAGCTCACAACAGTGCCAGCTGAGAAAGCTCTTGCTGCCTACAACTTCAACTGCACCCCTCAAACTAGCAGCGCACACGCTGCCCTCAGCACTTTCCTTCTCAGCTCTAGGTACCATCCTAAGCCTTCCCTCTCCCAGAGTCAGGATCCAAAGACAACAGCACCAGGGACTGCTCACACACTAAAGGCACCAGGAAAAAAGGGTCACAAGCTTGGCCTTTGCATTCCTGCTGAAAGCTCAACAGCTCTAACCCAGAGAACTGTCTGTTGGGAAAAGCCTTTAAAATCCCTAAGAGCACCTCATGAGCGCATCCAAACCTGCTTTCCTTGCCAAAGAGAGCAACTACAAGCCTATCTCCAAAGAAACAGCATCCCCTCCTCCAAAATACAACATATCCAGGGACTGATACACCCCTAGTATTGAATATGTCCAACAATTGCCCCTACACAGAAGGGGCCAGGAGAGAAATATCTCACTGGGCTATTCCTCCCCATGGTACCTTAACATCTGCTCCACCAACACTGGCTCTATGTCCTTACCTTCCCAAGGAAAGGCACTGCAAGTCCCTTGGCCTTGCCTTGCCTTCAGTGCCTTGCCTAGTTTTTCCTAAGCTACCCTTGCTTTGCTTCCTTTGCCTACGTCTCGCACTACCTACAACTTGCTGGCTTTGCCCTGCCTACCACTCTTTACCTTGCCTTCCATGCAGGCAAGGCACTGCAAACCAAGTGCAGGCAATTGCAGGCAAGTCAAGCAAGAGGTAGGCAAGGCCAGAGCAGTGAGGGGGAAATAAATGGAGTGGTAGGCAAGAGAAGGCCCAGAAGTTAGAGGCAAGGCTTGCCTCTAGGAGGAAGGAAAGTCCACTGATGGGTAGGCCAGGCAGAAACAAGAAGGGCTCGGCAAGCCAAGGCCCTGGAGGAAAGCAGTAGGCAGGTCAAGGGTGTGGCATGGGCATGCAAGGGAATGCAAGGCTACGGAGGGCTAGCAGGGCAAGGCAAGGAAACTGTTGCGTTGCCAAGGCAAGGCGAGGCAAGGCAGGTGAGAAGTACATTCAAGGACTTCTGGTACACAAAAGTGGCTAGGCCCAACTGCTCTGTGTGGCCTTGATCCTGTGTGAGTCATCTCTAATCTGCACCTAAGAGACTTGAGCTACCTGCTTTCCTTTGTATGCAAAAGAACTCTCCTTCTGGTCCCGGAGCTCAAGGGCAAAATGTGAATTGCCCTTCCAAGATTCAAGACATGCAAAGATTGGTCCCAGACAAAGGCTGCCCGTATAGATGAGTGTGGCAACATGTGTCCTTGCCTGGTCTTCCTCTCATGTGATCCTGAAACACCGGAGATACTTGAGAGCCTTGAGATTCCTAGGAGGAGCAGAAAGGGCAGGGCAAGGCCCAGAAATGTCATTGAAAAGGGGTCTTGAATTCCAGGTGGGGGAGGGGTGAGCAAGGTAATGGAAGGCAAGGGGTTCAAGGGCAAGGCAAGGCAAGTGGTGGCTTGGCGAGGTGAGGCAAGGCAATGAGGGTCCTAGAAGGAAAAGAAAAGGTAAGGCCAGACCTAGATGACTGTGAAAGGAAGTCAGGTGGGGGATGGGTGAGCAAGTCAATGCAAGGCAATGGAGAAAAGGCAGGTAGAGGGAAGGCTACAGAGGGGGCAGGAAGGAAATGCAAGGCATGGGGAAGCATGTGAGGAGTGGGTGCTGCCAGCCCGCTGGGACGGTGGGGGCAGGGCAGCTGAGAGTGGCATGGTAGGGATATGGAGGCGGGGGTTAGTGTGGGGGGGGGGGGGGTGTGCAGCAGAGTGCAGGGTAAGTGCAGGTGTGTGTGTGCATATACGGGGGTTTTTTTCCAGGTGCTGTGCCGGGGGGAGCCGTCCCACCTCCAAGAAGGTGTGGGAGTGAAAGGAGTAAGATGGATGTGTCTTTACAAACAGACTGTGTGAATCCACTCTTAGACAAGGCTAGCATAGAGCAGTAACAGATAGGGAAGTAATAGAAGAAAGTATTAGTTTTAGAAACTGTTACTAATCAACAGAGACTGTTGCTCAGCCAAGGCCCTGTTAAATTCCTGAACCTAGAGCAAGGCAACAAAGGCTTAATAGAATTAGGAATAGTTTCTTCTTCCTCCTTTTCTATACCAAAAGGGGGGTGCATATTACATGGGGGCATAGAGTAGGCAATTCAGGAAGTCTTTACCTCCTGAGTACCTCAGCCAAAGGGGAAAAGGAAGAGGGTGCTATGGCTGGGAACTTAGCATAAAATGGGAGTAGTGTCCCACAATCATTTGAGAGACTGCACAGGAAAAGCCCCATGGCCTCTCCCTGTAGTTGAAGAATGTTGTAGGATGCCTCTGTCTCCTCACTGGGGGGCTAATACTTGCGGCCATTGTTTTAGGTTAAGTGGTTTTATGTGTCTTCATTTGCCACAGGTGGTGCAGAAGACAACATGAAAATTAGACTAGCTAACTAGATCACACAATTAAAATATTTTCATTAATAATTCTACTTTTATATGGTCAGCTGAGTTTAGGCCAGGTGTGAGAGAATCAATTTGCAGCCTTAGGAGAAGAAGTAGCAAAAGTTTTTAACCTTAGCAATTGCTGGCTCTGTGGAGGGCCAGGAGGATCTGAAGAGTGGCCATGGTTGGCTAGCCCAGCTGAACCTAAATGGTGGGGTCCATACTAGGACGGGATTTGGGGCCAAAGAAGGAAGTTCACGGCCACTTCATTCTTCTCCAACAGGCACTTATTGCCTAAATAGGACAGAGGGGGTCTATGTAGGAAAAGACATGTATGAATTTACTTCCCCTCTGGGTTTAAACAATTGGGCTTGGACCCCCAGTTGCCCTCCTTACAATTGTTCCAAATATCAAGACAAATGCAATCAAATACCTGTTAAGCTCACTAATGGTAGCTGGGTAAAGTGTTCTTAACACACTTACCAAAAATATTTGGAAGCCTGTAAAGCAATGGGGAGGGACAAGGGGTTTTTTTGACCACCTATTTTTAAGATGTCCCCACGAAAATTCCACAAGTAGAACACATGTTGCTCATGATTATCAGTGGGAATGGCAACACCAGATTGGAACTCAAACCCTCTTAGTGAGTTCTGCTCCAAATCCAACCAAACAGCTTGCAGACGTAAATGTAGATGGGAACCCCATTTGGGAGCTTGGAAACGCAAATACTGTGACCCTTATGGTGGAGCAACTATTGGAGGACCGTTAGGCCCAGGAATCCCGCTGTATTTTGACCCACCAATTGATGACAAAAGGTAGAAAGGCCCCTTTGATAATGGAACACAGGCTTTGAAAGGACATTATTGCATTTGTGGCCAACATGCTTAGCTCAGGTTACCTCCAAACTGGTCAGGGATATGGTATGGGTATGGGGTATATTAGCCCGTTGTTCTTTTTGTTGCCACAAGTTCAGGGAAATCGCTTAGGAATCAAAATCTGTGATGATTTAATTAGAGAAAAGCAGTCAACTGATGCAGCCCTGGCTGGAGGGAGCACCCCAAAATGGGGAAAAGATGAATGGCCACCAGAACCAGTTCCACAACAGGATGGACCAGCCACTTGGAATCCTAAGGAATTAATCCCAGATGCCTGGGAACCCATTTATCATTTGAATGGGATAATTAGGTTACAAGCTGTCTCGGAAATAATAACCAACCAAACAGCCACAGCTCTTGACTTTCTTGCTGACCAACCCACTTAAACGAGGAAAGCGGTATTTCAACATTGGATGGTACTAGATTATCTGTTAGCAGAAGAAGGAGGAGTTTGTGGGAAATTAAATGACTCGAGCTGCTGTTTGCAAGCAGATGACAGCGGAAAAGTGGTCAAAAAAATAACAAAGGAAATAACGTCAGCTCATGGACCTGTCCAAATGTGGAAAGGATGGGAATGGGATATGTTTTCATGGTTAACTGGCCAGCTATGGGCTAAATGAATATGATTTCTCCTCTTACATGCTATAGCAACTCTAATCTTTTTATCATGTGTGACACCTTGCTGAGTGCAGCTCTTTCAGCAGGTGGTCAAGGGGATGCCGGTAGCAGCCATGCCTACCTGATCCAGAAATGTCTACAAAAGGATAGATGAGGATGTCACTGCAAATAATAGCAAAATCCAAGAAGACTCAAGAAGAAAAAATTAAATCAATGGTAATTAAGGTTTGTAAAGAAAAAAAGAGGCAAAATAAAAAGAGGAGGGATTAAAAGGAATGAGACGAATGAGTCTTTACAAACAGACCATGTGAATCTGCCTGTAGACAAGGCTAGGAACTTATCGATAGTGAAGTAACAGAAGAAACTATTAGTTCTCTAGAACTGTTGGTAACCAACAGAGACTGTTGATTAATCAAGGCCCTGTTAAATTCCTGAACCTACAACAAGGCAACAAACACTTAACAGAATTAGGAATAGTTTCTTTTTCTTTCTTTTCAATACCAAAAGGGGGGTGCATATTAGAGGAGGGCATAGAGTAGGCACTTTGGGAAGTCTGTATCTCCTGAGTACCTCAGCCAGTGGGGAAAAGGAAGAGGGTGCTGGGGCCGGGAACTTGGCATAAAAAGGGAGCTGCATCCTACATCTGTTTGAGAGACCCCATGGGAAAAGCCCCATGGACTCTCCCTGTAGTCGAAGAATGTTATATCCTTCTCAGCGAGACGTACCGTCACATTTATGCACTCTCGCAGCTCCGTTGCCCACTTGCAGCAGCTGCTGCTACCGAAGCAAAAGGCTCCAGAAGTAAAAGCCACTGCTGGGCTGCACGTTCCCTCTGCCTCACGTAAAGCAGCAGAAACTGGCCGCTGCACTCTGTCCTTCCATTCTCTGCCGCACCTGCCACTGTCATCTCTGCGTCTCCAAGCATAAACCTGGGCACAAATGCTTTCCGGGGAAAGCTGGAAGAGAAATAGGTAGCAGCACAAGTAGCCAGTTTCTGCTGCTTTACGTGAGGCAGAGGGAACGTGCAGCCCAGCAGTGGCTTTTACTTCTGGAGCCTTTTGCTTCGGTAGCAGCAGCTGCTGCAAGTGGGCAACGGAGCTGCGAGAGTGCATAAATGTGACGGTACGTCTCGCTGAGAAGGAAGCTGCCGAGCCGCAGCGTGTTGTGCTCAGTTTCGAGGCTCCTTGGAGGAGGGGGGTACTCGAAGAACGCCTTCTTTCTGGACGCGTCCTTCTGGGTGTGCTCAAGCTGCATGGAGTCGGCAGCACTGAAGGTTGAAGGACCTGTTTCTGGCCCGGTTGTGTGCTGGAGTGCAAGGGCTGCGCCTTCCTTTCTGAAGCAGCCAGAGCGTTCTCAGCTGAATCTGCTTGTGAAGCAGCTCTCGGCTGGACATTTGCAATTCGCTCCACTGGCTACATGAAGCCGGTGCCCAGCTGCTTCGTTCTTCGCCGCCTGTGCTCCGGGCAGAACGGAAGCCCAGCGAGGGCTTGGAGCTTTGCCGCTCTTCCGCGTGAACACTGCACGCAGCCACGGTGTGCCGTGCACGGCTTTTGCTCAGCTCGACGTGCAATCATTGTCTTGCTGTTTCCCAGAGTCGAAAGTGTCCGTGCAGCTCTCTCGCTCAGCGAAATGCGTCAGGAGAGAAGCACTTGCTGCATAAGCCTTTCGCCGGCCAAGACTTTCAGCACAGCACCACCACTCGGGCAAGGAGGAGGAGGAGGAGGAGAAAGGAAGACCATCTTTGCGTCCTGGCCCGTTCTTCTGTGCGAGACGCCTCGCCGCGTCTTCGCTGCCTGCAAGGCTGTAAGGTTCGCGCTGGTACTTGGAAGTGAGAAGGCAGGTGCGGAGAGCACCGCGATCTGACGGCGCTGTGCAGGCTGTAAAGGAAGGACGGGCTGCCGCTGGAATGGGGTGCAAATGCGGGTTTCCACGCGTCGAGGGTGAGCTCTGGGTGAGCTTGTCGACCTAAAACTGTTCTCTGTGCCAGACGGAGCGGAGAACCTTTCCCTTTACATTTGGACGACAAGAAAGACCCAGTGTGCTGGTGTATGTCGCTGCGAGGGAAAGTGCATAGGCCAGGGCGTGTTCCGGCAGAAGCAGTCGGCTGGAGCATTTCGCTGCGGGCACAATGCTCTTGTGCGAGAAGTAGAGGACGCTTCGACTCCGGCAGAATGAAAGCGCGACCGTGGTACGGAGAGCGTAGGAATGAAGGCAGAGCCCCGAGCTGCTGTGCGCATCGCACAGGCTGCAAGGGGAAGCGTGGCCGTCACTCGCTTCTTTGCGGACTCACGTTAGCAGTTGAAACCAGGAAGTTCCACTTGCAGCTACTTGTGCTGCTACCTATTTCTCTTCCAGCTTTCCCCGGAAAGCATTTGTGCCCAGGTTTATGCTTGGAGACGCAGAGATGACAGTGGCAGGTGCGGCAGAGAATGGAAGGACAGAGTGCAGCGGCCAGTTTCTGCTGCTTTACGTGAGGCAGAGGGAACGTGCAGCCCAGCAGTGGCTTTTACTTCTGGAGCCTTTTGCTTCGGTAGCAGCAGCTGCTGCAAGTGGGCAACGGAGCTGCGAGAGTGCATAAATGTGACGGTACGTCTCGCTGAGAAGGAAGCTGCCGAGCCGCAGCGTGTTGTGCTCAGTTTCGAGGCTCCTTGGAGGAGGGGGGTACTCGAAGAACGCCTTCTTTCTGGACGCGTCCTTCTGGGTGTGCTCAAGCTGCATGGAGTCGGCAGCACTGAAGGTTGAAGGACCTGTTTCTGGCCCGGTTGTGTGCTGGAGTGCAAGGGCTGCGCCTTCCTTTCTGAAGCAGCCAGAGCGTTCTCAGCTGAATCTGCTTGTGAAGCAGCTCTCGGCTGGACATTTGCAATTCGCTCCACTGGCTACATGAAGCCGGTGCCCAGCTGCTTCGTTCTTCGCCGCCTGTGCTCCGGGCAGAACGGAAGCCCAGCGAGGGCTTGGAGCTTTGCCGCTCTTCCGCGTGAACACTGCACGCAGCCACGGTGTGCCGTGCACGGCTTTTGCTCAGCTCGACGTGCAATCATTGTCTTGCTGTTTCACAGATTCTAAACTATCCGTGTAGCTCTCGCTCAGCAAAATGCGTCAAGAGAGAAGCACTTGCTGGATTAGCCTTTCGCTGGCCAAGACTTTCAACACATCACCACAATGTGGGCGACAACGAGGAGAAAGGAAGACCATCTTTGCGTCCTGGCCCGTTCTTCTGTGCGAGATGCCTACCGGTGTCTTCGCTCCCTGCAAGGCTTTAAGGTGCACCATGGTACTTGGGAGTGAGAAGGCAGGTGCGGAGAGCACCGCGATCTGACAGCGCTGTGCAGGCTGTAAAGGAAAGAGGATTACCACTGGAATGGGGTGTAAATATAAGTTTGTATAGGGACGGGGGCAATCTTTGGGCAAGCTCGTTGACCTAAAACTCTTCTGTGTGCGAGACTTAGCTGAGAATGTTTTCGTTAAGATTCAGAGCACAACACAGACAGAATGTAGATCTACCTAGCACTGAGAGGGAAAGTGCATAGCCCAGGCGTCTTTCGGCAGAAGCAGCCGCCTGGAGGGTTGCGCTGCCGGCACTGTGCTCTCTGTGCGAGAAGTAGACGACTGTTCGACTCTGGCAGAATGAAAGCGCGACAAGGGTACTTAAGAGGGTGAACGACGGCGCAGAGCACCGGGCTCGTGCATGCAGCATATAAGCTGAGAGAGGAGGGTAGCTGCCACTCGCCTACCTGCCGTATTCACATTAGCTTTGGGAAGGAGAAAGCTCAGCGACAGCTACTTTTAGCTGTGCTGCTACCTATTCCTCTTCCAGCCCTCCGCTGAAACAATATCGCTGAACTTTAGGCTTCGAGATTCAGAAAACACAGTGGTCAATGGGGCGGAGAAGGGAAGTGCAGAGTGCAGCATGGGGTGGCTTTACGTGAAGCAAGGGGAAGGCGCAGCCCAGCATTGGCTTTTTCTTATAGTTCTTTTCTTCAGGAGAGTAGCTTGCAACCAAGATAGCTTGCAACCGAGCTGTGAGAGCCCACAATGGGATGGCATGTCTGTCAGAGAAGTAAGCTAGAGTGCTGCAGACTGCTGTGCACAGTTTTAATGCTGCTGTAACGTTTTTTTGAAACGTCTTCTGCCCTGACTTTCCCATCTCTGTGAGCTCTAGCTGCTTGAACCTGGGCACACCGAAGTTGTGTGGAAGTGATTGCACTGCGAGTATCAAGTGTTCCAGAGAAGAAGGAAAGTCAACAAATGCTTTCTCTCCTGGCACATCTCTCAGTCCGAACTGCGGCTGGAAAAGCTGCACTGCAAGGGTGAACTTACCCACTTTGACAGAATGTGATGATGCTCTATATATATATTTGCGAAGGAAAATGCTGGTCACTGGTATGTTTTGCTTAGTTTACAGATTTTAGAGGGACTATGAAGGCCAACGCCTTGTTCTAGCATTTGTTCCCTGCGTGCAGAAGCAGCTGCTGGATGTTTGGAAGGGGTTTGGGATCCGCGAGAGGTGGAGAGATGGTACATAGAGCTTGAAGGAAAGTGCATAGCTCCAGGACCTTTGATGCAGTTCAATGGGTGCGAGTTACATGTTGAGCATTTTCATGATGGCACAGAAAAGGTTCTGAAAGAAAGAGGCCATGCTGGAACTGCCTTTACTTTTGCCGCTTAGAAACTGCACAGCCAACAATGAAAAGATTCCTCTTGCTTCCCCGCTATGCATAGGAACACATTCTTTTACGTCTCCAAGAGGCAGACTGCACAGCGGAGTTCTTCCACCAACTGCTCCCACACGACTGGGGCCGTGCCAATGAAGCACTTGGCTTTTTCCTGGGCACTGTCAGCACTCATCGCAACAACCACACGATGGCACTGACGACTTGCCAAAGAAGGAAACGCACCTTTCGCTGCTCAAAACCACCCCAAGGGCAGAGGCAAGTTAGAAACGTCCCTGCACTCAAATCAACGGTGTCAGAACAAAAAGTTTTCCTGAATCTTCCCCTTCCAAGAGCAGACTCTTTTTTGCACCACACTCCAAGAGCCAGACAAACCTCTTTGCCCAAACAAATCTTTTCTCTCTGGCAGAGTCCACCTACCAACTTGAAACCATCTGGCAAAAACAGAGCTCACAACAGTGCCAGCTGAGAAAGCTCTTGCTGCCTACAACTTCAACTGCACCCCTCAAACTAGCAGCGCACACGCTGCCCTCAGCACTTTCCTTCTCAGCTCTAGGTACCATCCTAAGCCTTCCCTCTCCCAGAGTCAGGATCCAAAGACAACAGCACCAGGGACTGCTCACACACTAAAGGCACCAGGAAAAAAGGGTCACAAGCTTGGCCTTTGCATTCCTGCTGAAAGCTCAACAGCTCTAACCCAGAGAACTGTCTGTTGGGAAAAGCCTTTAAAATCCCTAAGAGCACCTCATGAGCGCATCCAAACCTGCTTTCCTTGCCAAAGAGAGCAACTACAAGCCTATCTCCAAAGAAACAGCATCCCCTCCTCCAAAATACAACATATCCAGGGACTGATACACCTCTAGTATTGAATATGTCCAACAATTGCCCCTACACAGAAGGGGCCAGGAGAGAAATATCTCACTGGGCTATTCCTCCCCATGGTACCTTAACATCTGCTCCACCAACACTGGCTCTATGTCCTTACCTTCCCAAGGAAAGGCACTGCAAGTCCCTTGGCCTTGCCTTGCCTTCAGTGCCTTGCCTAGTTTTTCCTAAGCTACCCTTGCTTTGCTTCCTTTGCCTACGTCTCGCACTACCTACAACTTGCTGGCTTTGCCCTGCCTACCACTCTTTACCTTGCCTTCCATGCAGGCAAGGCACTGCAAACCAAGTGCAGGCAATTGCAGGCAAGTCAAGCAAGAGGTAGGCAAGGCCAGAGCAGTGAGGGGGAAATAAATGGAGTGGTAGGCAAGAGAAGGCCCAGAAGTTAGAGGCAAGGCTTGCCTCTAGGAGGAAGGAAAGTCCACTGATGGGTAGGCCAGGCAGAAACAAGAAGGGCTCGGCAAGCCAAGGCCCTGGAGGAAAGCAGTAGGCAGGTCAAGGGTGTGGCACGGGCATGCAAGGGAATGCAAGGCTACGGAGGGCTAGCAGGGCAAGGCAAGGAAACTGTTGCGTTGCCAAGGCAAGGCGAGGCAAGGCAGGTGAGAAGTACATTCAAGGACTTCTGGTACACAAAAGTGGCTAGGCCCAACTGCTCTGTGTGGCCTTGATCCTGTGTGAGTCATCTCTAATCTGCACCTAAGAGACTTGAGCTACCTGCTTTCCTTTGTATGCAAAAGAACTCTCCTTCTGGTCCCGGAGCTCAAGGGCAAAATGTGAATTGCCCTTCCAAGATTCAAGACATGCAAAGATTGGTCCCAGACAAAGGCTGCCCGTATAGATGAGTGTGGCAACATGTGTCCTTGCCTGGTCTTCCTCTCATGTGATCCTGAAACACCGGAGATACTTGAGAGCCTTGAGATTCCTAGGAGGAGCAGAAAGGGCAGGGCAAGGCCCAGAAATGTCATTGAAAAGGGGTCTTGAATTCCAGGTGGGGGAGGGGTGAGCAAGGTAATGGAAGGCAAGGGGTTCAAGGGCAAGGCAAGGCAAGTGGTGGCTTGGCGAGGTGAGGCAAGGCAATGAGGGTCCTAGAAGGAAAAGAAAAGGTAAGGCCAGACCTAGATGACTGTGAAAGGAAGTCAGGTGGGGGATGGGTGAGCAAGTCAATGCAAGGCAATGGAGAAAAGGCAGGTAGAGGGAAGGCTACAGAGGGGGCAGGAAGGAAATGCAAGGCATGGGGAAGCATGTGAGGAGTGGGTGCTGCCAGCCCGCTGGGACGGTGGGGGCAGGGCAGCTGAGAGTGGCATGGTAGGGATATGGAGGCGGGGGTTAGTGGGGGGGGGGGGGGGGTGTGCAGCAGAGTGCAGGGTAAGTGCAGGTGTGTGTGTGCATATACGGGGGTTTTTTTCCAGGTGCTGTGCCGGGGGGAGCCGTCCCACCTCCAAGAAGGTGTGGGAGTGAAAGGAGTAAGATGGATGTGTCTTTACAAACAGACTGTGTGAATCCACTCTTAGACAAGGCTAGCATAGAGCAGTAACAGATAGGGAAGTAATAGAAGAAAGTATTAGTTTTAGAAACTGTTACTAATCAACAGAGACTGTTGCTCAGCCAAGGCCCTGTTAAATTCCTGAACCTAGAGCAAGGCAACAAAGGCTTAATAGAATTAGGAATAGTTTCTTCTTCCTCCTTTTCTATACCAAAAGGGGGGTGCATATTACATGGGGGCATAGAGTAGGCAATTCAGGAAGTCTTTACCTCCTGAGTACCTCAGCCAAAGGGGAAAAGGAAGAGGGTGCTATGGCTGGGAACTTAGCATAAAATGGGAGTAGTGTCCCACAATCATTTGAGAGACTGCACAGGAAAAGCCCCATGGCCTCTCCCTGTAGTTGAAGAATGTTGTAGGATGCCTCTGTCTCCTCACTGGGGGGCTAATACTTGCGGCCATTGTTTTAGGTTAAGTGGTTTTATGTGTCTTCATTTGCCACAGGTGGTGCAGAAGACAACATGAAAATTAGACTAGCTAACTAGATCACACAATTAAAATATTTTCATTAATAATTCTACTTTTATATGGTCAGCTGAGTTTAGGCCAGGTGTGAGAGAATCAATTTGCAGCCTTAGGAGAAGAAGTAGCAAAAGTTTTTAACCTTAGCAATTGCTGGCTCTGTGGAGGGCCAGGAGGATCTGAAGAGTGGCCATGGTTGGCTAGCCCAGCTGAACCTAAATGGTGGGGTCCATACTAGGACGGGATTTGGGGCCAAAGAAGGAAGTTCACGGCCACTTCATTCTTCTCCAACAGGCACTTATTGCCTAAATAGGACAGAGGGGGTCTATGTAGGAAAAGACATGTATGAATTTACTTCCCCTCTGGGTTTAAACAATTGGGCTTGGACCCCCAGTTGCCCTCCTTACAATTGTTCCAAATATCAAGACAAATGCAATCAAATACCTGTTAAGCTCACTAATGGTAGCTGGGTAAAGTGTTCTTAACACACTTACCAAAAATATTTGGAAGCCTGTAAAGCAATGGGGAGGGACAAGGGGTTTTTTTGACCACCTATTTTTAAGATGTCCCCACGAAAATTCCACAAGTAGAACACATGTTGCTCATGATTATCAGTGGGAATGGCAACACCAGATTGGAACTCAAACCCTCTTAGTGAGTTCTGCTCCAAATCCAACCAAACAGCTTGCAGACGTAAATGTAGATGGGAACCCCATTTGGGAGCTTGGAAACGCAAATACTGTGACCCTTATGGTGGAGCAACTATTGGAGGACCGTTAGGCCCAGGAATCCCGCTGTATTTTGACCCACCAATTGATGACAAAAGGTAGAAAGGCCCCTTTGATAATGGAACACAGGCTTTGAAAGGACATTATTGCATTTGTGGCCAACATGCTTAGCTCAGGTTACCTCCAAACTGGTCAGGGATATGGTATGGGTATGGGGTATATTAGCCCGTTGTTCTTTTTGTTGCCACAAGTTCAGGGAAATCGCTTAGGAATCAAAATCTGTGATGATTTAATTAGAGAAAAGCAGTCAACTGATGCAGCCCTGGCTGGAGGGAGCACCCCAAAATGGGGAAAAGATGAATGGCCACCAGAACCAGTTCCACAACAGGATGGACCAGCCACTTGGAATCCTAAGGAATTAATCCCAGATGCCTGGGAACCCATTTATCATTTGAATGGGATAATTAGGTTACAAGCTGTCTCGGAAATAATAACCAACCAAACAGCCACAGCTCTTGACTTTCTTGCTGACCAACCCACTTAAACGAGGAAAGCGGTATTTCAACATTGGATGGTACTAGATTATCTGTTAGCAGAAGAAGGAGGAGTTTGTGGGAAATTAAATGACTCGAGCTGCTGTTTGCAAGCAGATGACAGCGGAAAAGTGGTCAAAAAAATAACAAAGGAAATAACGTCAGCTCATGGACCTGTCCAAATGTGGAAAGGATGGGAATGGGATATGTTTTCATGGTTAACTGGCCAGCTATGGGCTAAATGAATATGATTTCTCCTCTTACATGCTATAGCAACTCTAATCTTTTTATCATGTGTGACACCTTGCTGAGTGCAGCTCTTTCAGCAGGTGGTCAAGGGGATGCCGGTAGCAGCCATGCCTACCTGATCCAGAAATGTCTACAAAAGGATAGATGAGGATGTCACTGCAAATAATAGCAAAATCCAAGAAGACTCAAGAAGAAAAAATTAAATCAATGGTAATTAAGGTTTGTAAAGAAAAAAAGAGGCAAAATAAAAAGAGGAGGGATTAAAAGGAATGAGACGAATGAGTCTTTACAAACAGACCATGTGAATCTGCCTGTAGACAAGGCTAGGAACTTATCGATAGTGAAGTAACAGAAGAAACTATTAGTTCTCTAGAACTGTTGGTAACCAACAGAGACTGTTGATTAATCAAGGCCCTGTTAAATTCCTGAACCTACAACAAGGCAACAAACACTTAACAGAATTAGGAATAGTTTCTTTTTCTTTCTTTTCAATACCAAAAGGGGGGTGCATATTAGAGGAGGGCATAGAGTAGGCACTTTGGGAAGTCTGTATCTCCTGAGTACCTCAGCCAGTGGGGAAAAGGAAGAGGGTGCTGGGGCCGGGAACTTGGCATAAAAAGGGAGCTGCATCCTACATCTGTTTGAGAGACCCCATGGGAAAAGCCCCATGGACTCTCCCTGTAGTCGAAGAATGTTATATCCTTCTCAGCGAGACGTACCGTCACATTTATGCACTCTCGCAGCTCCGTTGCCCACTTGCAGCAGCTGCTGCTACCGAAGCAAAAGGCTCCAGAAGTAAAAGCCACTGCTGGGCTGCACGTTCCCTCTGCCTCACGTAAAGCAGCAGAAACTGGCCGCTGCACTCTGTCCTTCCATTCTCTGCCGCACCTGCCACTGTCATCTCTGCGTCTCCAAGCATAAACCTGGGCACAAATGCTTTCCGGGGAAAGCTGGAAGAGAAATAGGTAGCAGCACAAGTAGCCAGTTTCTGCTGCTTTACGTGAGGCAGAGGGAACGTGCAGCCCAGCAGTGGCTTTTACTTCTGGAGCCTTTTGCTTCGGTAGCAGCAGCTGCTGCAAGTGGGCAACGGAGCTGCGAGAGTGCATAAATGTGACGGTACGTCTCGCTGAGAAGGAAGCTGCCGAGCCGCAGCGTGTTGTGCTCAGTTTCGAGGCTCCTTGGAGGAGGGGGGTACTCGAAGAACGCCTTCTTTCTGGACGCGTCCTTCTGGGTGTGCTCAAGCTGCATGGAGTCGGCAGCACTGAAGGTTGAAGGACCTGTTTCTGGCCCGGTTGTGTGCTGGAGTGCAAGGGCTGCGCCTTCCTTTCTGAAGCAGCCAGAGCGTTCTCAGCTGAATCTGCTTGTGAAGCAGCTCTCGGCTGGACATTTGCAATTCGCTCCACTGGCTACATGAAGCCGGTGCCCAGCTGCTTCGTTCTTCGCCGCCTGTGCTCCGGGCAGAACGGAAGCCCAGCGAGGGCTTGGAGCTTTGCCGCTCTTCCGCGTGAACACTGCACGCAGCCACGGTGTGCCATGCACGGCTTTTGCTCAGCTCGACGTGCAATCATTGTCTTGCTGTTTCCCAGAGTCGAAAGTGTCCGTGCAGCTCTCTCGCTCAGCGAAATGCGTCAGGAGAGAAGCACTTGCTGCATAAGCCTTTCGCCGGCCAAGACTTTCAGCACAGCACCACCACTCGGGCAAGGAGGAGGAGGAGGAGGAGAAAGGAAGACCATCTTTGCGTCCTGGCCCGTTCTTCTGTGCGAGACGCCTCGCCGCGTCTTCGCTGCCTGCAAGGCTGTAAGGTTCGCGCTGGTACTTGGAAGTGAGAAGGCAGGTGCGGAGAGCACCGCGATCTGACGGCGCTGTGCAGGCTGTAAAGGAAGGACGGGCTGCCACTGGAATGGGGTGCAAATGCGGGTTTCCACGCGTCGAGGGTGAGCTCTGGGTGAGCTTGTCGACCTAAAACTGTTCTCTGTGCCAGACGGAGCGGAGAACCTTTCCCTTTACATTTGGACGACAAGAAAGACCCAGTGTGCTGGTGTATGTCGCTGCGAGGGAAAGTGCATAGGCCAGGGCGTGTTCCGGCAGAAGCAGTCGGCTGGAGCATTTCGCTGCGGGCACAATGCTCTTGTGCGAGAAGTAGAGGACGCTTCGACTCCGGCAGAATGAAAGCGCGACCGTGGTACGGAGAGCGTAGGAATGAAGGCAGAGCCCCGAGCTGCTGTGCGCATCGCACAGGCTGCAAGGGGAAGCGTGGCCGTCACTCGCTTCTTTGCGGACTCACGTTAGCAGTTGAAACCAGGAAGTTCCACTTGCAGCTACTTGTGCTGCTACCTATTTCTCTTCCAGCTTTCCCCGGAAAGCATTTGTGCCCAGGTTTATGCTTGGAGACGCAGAGATGACAGTGGCAGGTGCGGCAGAGAATGGAAGGACAGAGTGCAGCGGCCAGTTTCTGCTGCTTTACGTGAGGCAGAGGGAACGTGCAGCCCAGCAGTGGCTTTTACTTCTGGAGCCTTTTGCTTCGGTAGCAGCAGCTGCTGCAAGTGGGCAACGGAGCTGCGAGAGTGCATAAATGTGACGGTACGTCTCGCTGAGAAGGAAGCTGCTGAGCCGCAGCGTGTTGTGCTCAGTTTCGAGGCTCCTTGGAGGAGGGGGGTACTCGAAGAACGCCTTCTTTCTGGACGCGTCCTTCTGGGTGTGCTCAAGCTGCATGGAGTCGGCAGCACTGAAGGTTGAAGGACCTGTTTCTGGCCCGGTTGTGTGCTGGAGTGCAAGGGCTGCGCCTTCCTTTCTGAAGCAGCCAGAGCGTTCTCAGCTGAATCTGCTTGTGAAGCAGCTCTCGGCTGGACATTTGCAATTCGCTCCACTGGCTACATGAAGCCGGTGCCCAGCTGCTTCGTTCTTCGCCGCCTGTGCTCCGGGCAGAACGGAAGCCCAGCGAGGGCTTGGAGCTTTGCCGCTCTTCCGCGTGAACACTGCACGCAGCCACGGTGTGCCGTGCACGGCTTTTGCTCAGCTCGACGTGCAATCATTGTCTTGCTGTTTCACAGATTCTAAACTATCCGTGTAGCTCTCGCTCAGCAAAATGCGTCAAGAGAGAAGCACTTGCTGGATTAGCCTTTCGCTGGCCAAGACTTTCAACACATCACCACAATGTGGGCGACAACGAGGAGAAAGGAAGAACATCTTTGCGTCCTGGCCCGTTCTTCTGTGCGAGATGCCTACCGGTGTCTTCGCTCCCTGCAAGGCTTTAAGGTGCACCATGGTACTTGGGAGTGAGAAGGCAGGTGCGGAGAGCACCGCGATCTGACAGCGCTGTGCAGGCTGTAAAGGAAAGAGGATTACCACTGGAATGGGCTGTAAATATAAGTTTGTATAGGGACGGGGGCAATCTTTGGGCAAGCTCGTTGACCTAAAACTCTTCTGTGTGCGAGACTTAGCTGAGAATGTTTTCGTTAAGATTCAGAGCACAACACAGACAGAATGTAGATCTACCTAGCACTGAGAGGGAAAGTGCATAGCCCAGGCGTCTTTCGGCAGAAGCAGCCGCCTGGAGGGTTGCGCTGCCGGCACTGTGCTCTCTGTGCGAGAAGTAGACGACTGTTCGACTCTGGCAGAATGAAAGCGCGACAAGGGTACTTAAGAGGGTGAACGACGGCGCAGAGCACCGGGCTCGTGCATGCAGCATATAAGCTGAGAGAGGACGGTAGCTGCCACTCGCCTACCTGCCGTATTCACATTAGCTTTGGGAAGGAGAAAGCTCAGCGACAGCTACTTTTAGCTGTGCTGCTACCTATTCCTCTTCCAGCCCTCCGCTGAAACAATATCGCTGAACTTTAGGCTTCGAGATTCAGAAAACACAGTGGTCAATGGGGCGGAGAAGGGAAGTGCAGAGTGCAGCATGGGGTGGCTTTACGTGAAGCAAGGGGAAGGCGCAGCCCAGCATTGGCTTTTTCTTATAGTTCTTTTCTTCAGGAGAGTAGCTTGCAACCAAGATAGCTTGCAACCGAGCTGTGAGAGCCCACAATGGGATGGCATGTCTGTCAGAGAAGTAAGCTAGAGTGCTGCAGACTGCTGTGCACAGTTTTAATGCTGCTGTAACGTTTTTTTGAAACGTCTTCTGCCCTGACTTTCCCATCTCTGTGAGCTCTAGCTGCTTGAACCTGGGCACACCGAAGTTGTGTGGAAGTGATTGCACTGCGAGTATCAAGTGTTCCAGAGAAGAAGGAAAGTCAACAAATGCTTTCTCTCCTGGCACATCTCTCAGTCCGAACTGCGGCTGGAAAAGCTGCACTGCAAGGGTGAACTTACCCACTTTGACAGAATGTGATGATGCTCTATATATATATTTGCGAAGGAAAATGCTGGTCACTGGTATGTTTTGCTTAGTTTACAGATTTTAGAGGGACTATGAAGGCCAACGCCTTGTTCTAGCATTTGTTCCCTGCGTGCAGAAGCAGCTGCTGGATGTTTGGAAGGGGTTTGGGATCCGCGAGAGGTGGAGAGATGGTACATAGAGCTTGAAGGAAAGTGCATAGCTCCAGGACCTTTGATGCAGTTCAATGGGTGCGAGTTACATGTTGAGCATTTTCATGATGGCACAGAAAAGGTTCTGAAAGAAAGAGGCCATGCTGGAACTGCCTTTACTTTTGCCGCTTAGAAACTGCACAGCCAACAATGAAAAGATTCCTCTTGCTTCCCCGCTATGCATAGGAACACATTCTTTTACGTCTCCAAGAGGCAGACTGCACAGCGGAGTTCTTCCACCAACTGCTCCCACACGACTGGGGCCGTGCCAATGAAGCACTTGGCTTTTTCCTGGGCACTGTCAGCACTCATCGCAACAACCACACGATGGCACTGACGACTTGCCAAAGAAGGAAACGCACCTTTCGCTGCTCAAAACCACCCCAAGGGCAGAGGCAAGTTAGAAACGTCCCTGCACTCAAATCAACGGTGTCAGAACAAAAAGTTTTCCTGAATCTTCCCCTTCCAAGAGCAGACTCTTTTTTGCACCACACTCCAAGAGCCAGACAAACCTCTTTGCCCAAACAAATCTTTTCTCTCTGGCAGAGTCCACCTACCAACTTGAAACCATCTGGCAAAAACAGAGCTCACAACAGTGCCAGCTGAGAAAGCTCTTGCTGCCTACAACTTCAACTGCACCCCTCAAACTAGCAGCGCACACGCTGCCCTCAGCACTTTCCTTCTCAGCTCTAGGTACCATCCTAAGCCTTCCCTCTCCCAGAGTCAGGATCCAAAGACAACAGCACCAGGGACTGCTCACACACTAAAGGCACCAGGAAAAAAGGGTCACAAGCTTGGCCTTTGCATTCCTGCTGAAAGCTCAACAGCTCTAACCCAGAGAACTGTCTGTTGGGAAAAGCCTTTAAAATCCCTAAGAGCACCTCATGAGCGCATCCAAACCTGCTTTCCTTGCCAAAGAGAGCAACTACAAGCCTATCTCCAAAGAAACAGCATCCCCTCCTCCAAAATACAACATATCCAGGGACTGATACACCTCTAGTATTGAATATGTCCAACAATTGCCCCTACACAGAAGGGGCCAGGAGAGAAATATCTCACTGGGCTATTCCTCCCCATGGTACCTTAACATCTGCTCCACCAACACTGGCTCTATGTCCTTACCTTCCCAAGGAAAGGCACTGCAAGTCCCTTGGCCTTGCCTTGCCTTCAGTGCCTTGCCTAGTTTTTCCTAAGCTACCCTTGCTTTGCTTCCTTTGCCTACGTCTCGCACTACCTACAACTTGCTGGCTTTGCCCTGCCTACCACTCTTTACCTTGCCTTCCATGCAGGCAAGGCACTGCAAACCAAGTGCAGGCAATTGCAGGCAAGTCAAGCAAGAGGTAGGCAAGGCCAGAGCAGTGAGGGGGAAATAAATGGAGTGGTAGGCAAGAGAAGGCCCAGAAGTTAGAGGCAAGGCTTGCCTCTAGGAGGAAGGAAAGTCCACTGATGGGTAGGCCAGGCAGAAACAAGAAGGGCTCGGCAAGCCAAGGCCCTGGAGGAAAGCAGTAGGCAGGTCAAGGGTGTGGCACGGGCATGCAAGGGAATGCAAGGCTACGGAGGGCTAGCAGGGCAAGGCAAGGAAACTGTTGCGTTGCCAAGGCAAGGCGAGGCAAGGCAGGTGAGAAGTACATTCAAGGACTTCTGGTACACAAAAGTGGCTAGGCCCAACTGCTCTGTGTGGCCTTGATCCTGTGTGAGTCATCTCTAATCTGCACCTAAGAGACTTGAGCTACCTGCTTTCCTTTGTATGCAAAAGAACTCTCCTTCTGGTCCCGGAGCTCAAGGGCAAAATGTGAATTGCCCTTCCAAGATTCAAGACATGCAAAGATTGGTCCCAGACAAAGGCTGCCCGTATAGATGAGTGTGGCAACATGTGTCCTTGCCTGGTCTTCCTCTCATGTGATCCTGAAACACCGGAGATACTTGAGAGCCTTGAGATTCCTAGGAGGAGCAGAAAGGGCAGGGCAAGGCCCAGAAATGTCATTGAAAAGGGGTCTTGAATTCCAGGTGGGGGAGGGGTGAGCAAGGTAATGGAAGGCAAGGGGTTCAAGGGCAAGGCAAGGCAAGTGGTGGCTTGGCGAGGTGAGGCAAGGCAATGAGGGTCCTAGAAGGAAAAGAAAAGGTAAGGCCAAGACCTAGATGACTGTGAAAGGAAGTCAGGTGGGGGATGGGTGAGCAAGTCAATGCAAGGCAATGGAGAAAAGGCAGGTAGAGGGAAGGCTACAGAGGGGGCAGGAAGGAAATGCAAGGCATGGGGAAGCATGTGAGGAGTGGGTGCTGCCAGCCCGCTGGGACGGTGGGGGCAGGGCAGCTGAGAGTGGCATGGTAGGGATATGGAGGCGGGGGTTAGTGTGGGGGGGGGGGGGGGTGTGCAGCAGAGTGCAGGGTAAGTGCAGGTGTGTGTGTGCATATACGGGGGTTTTTTTCCAGGTGCTGTGCCGGGGGGAGCCGTCCCACCTCCAAGAAGGTGTGGGAGTGAAAGGAGTAAGATGGATGTGTCTTTACAAACAGACTGTGTGAATCCACTCTTAGACAAGGCTAGCATAGAGCAGTAACAGATAGGGAAGTAATAGAAGAAAGTATTAGTTTTAGAAACTGTTACTAATCAACAGAGACTGTTGCTCAGCCAAGGCCCTGTTAAATTCCTGAACCTAGAGCAAGGCAACAAAGGCTTAATAGAATTAGGAATAGTTTCTTCTTCCTCCTTTTCTATACCAAAAGGGGGGTGCATATTACATGGGGGCATAGAGTAGGCAATTCAGGAAGTCTTTACCTCCTGAGTACCTCAGCCAAAGGGGAAAAGGAAGAGGGTGCTATGGCTGGGAACTTAGCATAAAATGGGAGTAGTGTCCCACAATCATTTGAGAGACTGCACAGGAAAAGCCCCATGGCCTCTCCCTGTAGTTGAAGAATGTTGTAGGATGCCTCTGTCTCCTCACTGGGGGGCTAATACTTGCGGCCATTGTTTTAGGTTAAGTGGTTTTATGTGTCTTCATTTGCCACAGGTGGTGCAGAAGACAACATGAAAATTAGACTAGCTAACTAGATCACACAATTAAAATATTTTCATTAATAATTCTACTTTTATATGGTCAGCTGAGTTTAGGCCAGGTGTGAGAGAATCAATTTGCAGCCTTAGGAGAAGAAGTAGCAAAAGTTTTTAACCTTAGCAATTGCTGGCTCTGTGGAGGGCCAGGAGGATCTGAAGAGTGGCCATGGTTGGCTAGCCCAGCTGAACCTAAATGGTGGGGTCCATACTAGGACGGGATTTGGGGCCAAAGAAGGAAGTTCACGGCCACTTCATTCTTCTCCAACAGGCACTTATTGCCTAAATAGGACAGAGGGGGTCTATGTAGGAAAAGACATGTATGAATTTACTTCCCCTCTGGGTTTAAACAATTGGGCTTGGACCCCCAGTTGCCCTCCTTACAATTGTTCCAAATATCAAGACAAATGCAATCAAATACCTGTTAAGCTCACTAATGGTAGCTGGGTAAAGTGTTCTTAACACACTTACCAAAAATATTTGGAAGCCTGTAAAGCAATGGGGAGGGACAAGGGGTTTTTTTGACCACCTATTTTTAAGATGTCCCCACGAAAATTCCACAAGTAGAACACATGTTGCTCATGATTATCAGTGGGAATGGCAACACCAGATTGGAACTCAAACCCTCTTAGTGAGTTCTGCTCCAAATCCAACCAAACAGCTTGCAGACGTAAATGTAGATGGGAACCCCATTTGGGAGCTTGGAAACGCAAATACTGTGACCCTTATGGTGGAGCAACTATTGGAGGACCGTTAGGCCCAGGAATCCCGCTGTATTTTGACCCACCAATTGATGACAAAAGGTAGAAAGGCCCCTTTGATAATGGAACACAGGCTTTGAAAGGACATTATTGCATTTGTGGCCAACATGCTTAGCTCAGGTTACCTCCAAACTGGTCAGGGATATGGTATGGGTATGGGGTATATTAGCCCGTTGTTCTTTTTGTTGCCACAAGTTCAGGGAAATCGCTTAGGAATCAAAATCTGTGATGATTTAATTAGAGAAAAGCAGTCAACTGATGCAGCCCTGGCTGGAGGGAGCACCCCAAAATGGGGAAAAGATGAATGGCCACCAGAACCAGTTCCACAACAGGATGGACCAGCCACTTGGAATCCTAAGGAATTAATCCCAGATGCCTGGGAACCCATTTATCATTTGAATGGGATAATTAGGTTACAAGCTGTCTCGGAAATAATAACCAACCAAACAGCCACAGCTCTTGACTTTCTTGCTGACCAACCCACTTAAACGAGGAAAGCGGTATTTCAACATTGGATGGTACTAGATTATCTGTTAGCAGAAGAAGGAGGAGTTTGTGGGAAATTAAATGACTCGAGCTGCTGTTTGCAAGCAGATGACAGCGGAAAAGTGGTCAAAAAAATAACAAAGGAAATAACGTCAGCTCATGGACCTGTCCAAATGTGGAAAGGATGGGAATGGGATATGTTTTCATGGTTAACTGGCCAGCTATGGGCTAAATGAATATGATTTCTCCTCTTACATGCTATAGCAACTCTAATCTTTTTATCATGTGTGACACCTTGCTGAGTGCAGCTCTTTCAGCAGGTGGTCAAGGGGATGCCGGTAGCAGCCATGCCTACCTGATCCAGAAATGTCTACAAAAGGATAGATGAGGATGTCACTGCAAATAATAGCAAAATCCAAGAAGACTCAAGAAGAAAAAATTAAATCAATGGTAATTAAGGTTTGTAAAGAAAAAAAGAGGCAAAATAAAAAGAGGAGGGATTAAAAGGAATGAGACGAATGAGTCTTTACAAACAGACCATGTGAATCTGCCTGTAGACAAGGCTAGGAACTTATCGATAGTGAAGTAACAGAAGAAACTATTAGTTCTCTAGAACTGTTGGTAACCAACAGAGACTGTTGATTAATCAAGGCCCTGTTAAATTCCTGAACCTACAACAAGGCAACAAACACTTAACAGAATTAGGAATAGTTTCTTTTTCTTTCTTTTCAATACCAAAAGGGGGGTGCATATTAGAGGAGGGCATAGAGTAGGCACTTTGGGAAGTCTGTATCTCCTGAGTACCTCAGCCAGTGGGGAAAAGGAAGAGGGTGCTGGGGCCGGGAACTTGGCATAAAAAGGGAGCTGCATCCTACATCTGTTTGAGAGACCCCATGGGAAAAGCCCCATGGACTCTCCCTGTAGTCGAAGAATGTTATATCCTTCTCAGCGAGACGTACCGTCACATTTATGCACTCTCGCAGCTCCGTTGCCCACTTGCAGCAGCTGCTGCTACCGAAGCAAAAGGCTCCAGAAGTAAAAGCCACTGCTGGGCTGCACGTTCCCTCTGCCTCACGTAAAGCAGCAGAAACTGGCCGCTGCACTCTGTCCTTCCATTCTCTGCCGCACCTGCCACTGTCATCTCTGCGTCTCCAAGCATAAACCTGGGCACAAATGCTTTCCGGGGAAAGCTGGAAGAGAAATAGGTAGCAGCACAAGTAGCCAGTTTCTGCTGCTTTACGTGAGGCAGAGGGAACGTGCAGCCCAGCAGTGGCTTTTACTTCTGGAGCCTTTTGCTTCGGTAGCAGCAGCTGCTGCAAGTGGGCAACGGAGCTGCGAGAGTGCATAAATGTGACGGTACGTCTCGCTGAGAAGGATATAACATTCTTCGACTACAGGGAGAGTCCATGGGGCTTTTCCCATGGGGTCTCTCAAACAGATGTAGGATGCAGCTCCCTTTTTATGCCAAGTTCCCGGCCCCAGCACCCTCTTCCTTTTCCCCACTGGCTGAGGTACTCAGGAGATACAGACTTCCCAAAGTGCCTACTCTATGCCCTCCTCTAATATGCACCCCCCTTTTGGTATTGAAAAGAAAGAAAAAGAAACTATTCCTAATTCTGTTAAGTGTTTGTTGCCTTGTTGTAGGTTCAGGAATTTAACAGGGCCTTGATTAATCAACAGTCTCTGTTGGTTACCAACAGTTCTAGAGAACTAATAGTTTCTTCTGTTACTTCACTATCGATAAGTTCCTAGCCTTGTCTACAGGCAGATTCACATGGTCTGTTTGTAAAGACTCATTCGTCTCATTCCTTTTAATCCCTCCTCTTTTTATTTTGCCTCTTTTTTTCTTTACAAACCTTAATTACCATTGATTTAATTTTTTCTTCTTGAGTCTTCTTGGATTTTGCTATTATTTGCAGTGACATCCTCATCTATCCTTTTGTAGACATTTCTGGATCAGGTAGGCATGGCTGCTACCGGCATCCCCTTGACCACCTGCTGAAAGAGCTGCACTCAGCAAGGTGTCACACATGATAAAAAGATTAGAGTTGCTATAGCATGTAAGAGGAGAAATCATATTCATTTAGCCCATAGCTGGCCAGTTAACCATGAAAACATATCCCATTCCCATCCTTTCCACATTTGGACAGGTCCATGAGCTGACGTTATTTCCTTTGTTATTTTTTTGACCACTTTTCCGCTGTCATCTGCTTGCAAACAGCAGCTCGAGTCATTTAATTTCCCACAAACTCCTCCTTCTTCTGCTAACAGATAATCTAGTACCATCCAATGTTGAAATACCGCTTTCCTCGTTTAAGTGGGTTGGTCAGCAAGAAAGTCAAGAGCTGTGGCTGTTTGGTTGGTTATTATTTCCGAGACAGCTTGTAACCTAATTATCCCATTCAAATGATAAATGGGTTCCCAGGCATCTGGGATTAATTCCTTAGGATTCCAAGTGGCTGGTCCATCCTGTTGTGGAACTGGTTCTGGTGGCCATTCATCTTTTCCCCATTTTGGGGTGCTCCCTCCAGCCAGGGCTGCATCAGTTGACTGCTTTTCTCTAATTAAATCATCACAGATTTTGATTCCTAAGCGATTTCCCTGAACTTGTGGCAACAAAAAGAACAACGGGCTAATATACCCCATACCCATACCATATCCCTGACCAGTTTGGAGGTAACCTGAGCTAAGCATGTTGGCCACAAATGCAATAATGTCCTTTCAAAGCCTGTGTTCCATTATCAAAGGGGCCTTTCTACCTTTTGTCATCAATTGGTGGGTCAAAATACAGCGGGATTCCTGGGCCTAACGGTCCTCCAATAGTTGCTCCACCATAAGGGTCACAGTATTTGCGTTTCCAAGCTCCCAAATGGGGTTCCCATCTACATTTACGTCTGCAAGCTGTTTGGTTGGATTTGGAGCAGAACTCACTAAGAGGGTTTGAGTTCCAATCTGGTGTTGCCATTCCCACTGATAATCATGAGCAACATGTGTTCTACTTGTGGAATTTTCGTGGGGACATCTTAAAAATAGGTGGTCAAAAAAACCCCTTGTCCCTCCCCATTGCTTTACAGGCTTCCAAATATTTTTGGTAAGTGTGTTAAGAACACTTTACCCAGCTACCATTAGTGAGCTTAACAGGTATTTGATTGCATTTGTCTTGATATTTGGAACAATTGTAAGGAGGGCAACTGGGGGTCCAAGCCCAATTGTTTAAACCCAGAGGGGAAGTAAATTCATACATGTCTTTTCCTACATAGACCCCCTCTGTCCTATTTAGGCAATAAGTGCCTGTTGGAGAAGAATGAAGTGGCCGTGAACTTCCTTCTTTGGCCCCAAATCCCGTCCTAGTATGGACCCCACCATTTAGGTTCAGCTGGGCTAGCCAACCATGGCCACTCTTCAGATCCTCCTGGCCCTCCACAGAGCCAGCAATTGCTAAGGTTAAAAACTTTTGCTACTTCTTCTCCTAAGGCTGCAAATTGATTCTCTCACACCTGGCCTAAACTCAGCTGACCATATAAAAGTAGAATTATTAATGAAAATATTTTAATTGTGTGATCTAGTTAGCTAGTCTAATTTTCATGTTGTCTTCTGCACCACCTGTGGCAAATGAAGACACATAAAACCACTTAACCTAAAACAATGGCCGCAAGTATTAGCCCCCCAGTGAGGAGACAGAGGCATCCTACAACATTCTTCAACTACAGGGAGAGGCCATGGGGCTTTTCCTGTGCAGTCTCTCAAATGATTGTGGGACACTACTCCCATTTTATGCTAAGTTCCCAGCCATAGCACCCTCTTCCTTTTCCCCTTTGGCTGAGGTACTCAGGAGGTAAAGACTTCCTGAATTGCCTACTCTATGCCCCCATGTAATATGCACCCCCCTTTTGGTATAGAAAAGGAGGAAGAAGAAACTATTCCTAATTCTATTAAGCCTTTGTTGCCTTGCTCTAGGTTCAGGAATTTAACAGGGCCTTGGCTGAGCAACAGTCTCTGTTGATTAGTAACAGTTTCTAAAACTAATACTTTCTTCTATTACTTCCCTATCTGTTACTGCTCTATGCTAGCCTTGTCTAAGAGTGGATTCACACAGTCTGTTTGTAAAGACACATCCATCTTACTCCTTTCACTCCCACACCTTCTTGGAGGTGGGACGGCTCCCCCCGGCACAGCACCTGGAAAAAAACCCCCGTATATGCACACACACACCTGCACTTACCCTGCACTCTGCTGCACACCCCCCCCCCCCCCCACACTAACCCCCGCCTCCATATCCCTACCATGCCACTCTCAGCTGCCCTGCCCCCACCGTCCCAGCGGGCTGGCAGCACCCACTCCTCACATGCTTCCCCATGCCTTGCATTTCCTTCCTGCCCCCTCTGTAGCCTTCCCTCTACCTGCCTTTTCTCCATTGCCTTGCATTGACTTGCTCACCCATCCCCCACCTGACTTCCTTTCACAGTCATCTAGGTCTGGCCTTACCTTTTCTTTTCCTTCTAGGACCCTCATTGCCTTGCCTCACCTCGCCAAGCCACCACTTGCCTTGCCTTGCCCTTGAACCCCTTGCCTTCCATTACCTTGCTCACCCCTCCCCCACCTGGAATTCAAGACCCCTTTTCAATGACATTTCTGGGCCTTGCCCTGCCCTTTCTGCTCCTCCTAGGAATCTCAAGGCTCTCAAGTATCTCCGGTGTTTCAGGATCACATGAGAGGAAGACCAGGCAAGGACACATGTTGCCACACTCATCTATACGGGCAGCCTTTGTCTGGGACCAATCTTTGCATGTCTTGAATCTTGGAAGGGCAATTCACATTTTGCCCTTGAGCTCCGGGACCAGAAGGAGAGTTCTTTTGCATACAAAGGAAAGCAGGTAGCTCAAGTCTCTTAGGTGCAGATTAGAGATGACTCACACAGGATCAAGGCCACACAGAGCAGTTGGGCCTAGCCACTTTTGTGTACCAGAGGTCCTTGAATGTACTTCTCACCTGCCTTGCCTCGCCTTGCCTTGGCAACGCAACAGTTTCCTTGCCTTGCCCTGCTAGCCCTCCGTAGCCTTGCATTCCCTTGCATGCCCATGCCACACCCTTGACCTGCCTACTGCTTTCCTCCAGGGCCTTGGCTTGCCGAGCCCTTCTTGTTTCTGCCTGGCCTACCCATCAGTGGACTTTCCTTCCTCCTAGAGGCAAGCCTTGCCTCTAACTTCTGGGCCTTCTCTTGCCTACCACTCCATTTATTTCCCCCTCACTGCTCTGGCCTTGCCTACCTCTTGCTTGACTTGCCTGCAATTGCCTGCACTTGGTTTGCAGTGCCTTGCCTGCATGGAAGGCAAGGTAAAGAGTGGTAGGCAGGGCAAAGCCAGCAAGTTGTAGGTAGTGCGAGACGTAGGCAAAGGAAGCAAAGCAAGGGTAGCTTAGGAAAAACTAGGCAAGGCACTGAAGGCAAGGCAAGGCCAAGGGACTTGCAGTGCCTTTCCTTGGGAAGGTAAGGACATAGAGCCAGTGTTGGTGGAGCAGATGTTAAGGTACCATGGGGAGGAATAGCCCAGTGAGATATTTCTCTCCTGGCCCCTTCTGTGTAGGGGCAATTGTTGGACATATTCAATACTAGAGGTGTATCAGTCCCTGGATATGTTGTATTTTGGAGGAGGGGATGCTGTTTCTTTGGAGATAGGCTTGTAGTTGCTCTCTTTGGCAAGGAAAGCAGGTTTGGATGCGCTCATGAGGTGCTCTTAGGGATTTTAAAGGCTTTTCCCAACAGACAGTTCTCTGGGTTAGAGCTGTTGAGCTTTCAGCAGGAATGCAAAGGCCAAGCTTGTGACCCTTTTTTCCTGGTGCCTTTAGTGTGTGAGCAGTCCCTGGTGCTGTTGTCTTTGGATCCTGACTCTGGGAGAGGGAAGGCTTAGGATGGTACCTAGAGCTGAGAAGGAAAGTGCTGAGGGCAGCGTGTGCGCTGCTAGTTTGAGGGGTGCAGTTGAAGTTGTAGGCAGCAAGAGCTTTCTCAGCTGGCACTGTTGTGAGCTCTGTTTTTGCCAGATGGTTTCAAGTTGGTAGGTGGACTCTGCCAGAGAGAAAAGATTTGTTTGGGCAAAGAGGTTTGTCTGGCTCTTGGAGTGTGGTGCAAAAAAGAGTCTGCTCTTGGAAGGGGAAGATTCAGGAAAACTTTTTGTTCTGACACCGTTGATTTGAGTGCAGGGACGTTTCTAACTTGCCTCTGCCCTTGGGGTGGTTTTGAGCAGCGAAAGGTGCGTTTCCTTCTTTGGCAAGTCGTCAGTGCCATCGTGTGGTTGTTGCGATGAGTGCTGACAGTGCCCAGGAAAAAGCCAAGTGCTTCATTGGCACGGCCCCAGTCGTGTGGGAGCAGTTGGTGGAAGAACTCCGCTGTGCAGTCTGCCTCTTGGAGACGTAAAAGAATGTGTTCCTATGCATAGCGGGGAAGCAAGAGGAATCTTTTCATTGTTGGCTGTGCAGTTTCTAAGCGGCAAAAGTAAAGGCAGTTCCAGCATGGCCTCTTTCTTTCAGAACCTTTTCTGTGCCATCATGAAAATGCTCAACATGTAACTCGCACCCATTGAACTGCATCAAAGGTCCTGGAGCTATGCACTTTCCTTCAAGCTCTATGTACCATCTCTCCACCTCTCGCGGATCCCAAACCCCTTCCAAACATCCAGCAGCTGCTTCTGCACGCAGGGAACAAATGCTAGAACAAGGCGTTGGCCTTCATAGTCCCTCTAAAATCTGTAAACTAAGCAAAACATACCAGTGACCAGCATTTTCCTTCGCAAATATATATATAGAGCATCATCACATTCTGTCAAAGTGGGTAAGTTCACCCTTGCAGTGCAGCTTTTCCAGCCGCAGTTCGGACTGAGAGATGTGCCAGGAGAGAAAGCATTTGTTGACTTTCCTTCTTCTCTGGAACACTTGATACTCGCAGTGCAATCACTTCCACACAACTTCGGTGTGCCCAGGTTCAAGCAGCTAGAGCTCACAGAGATGGGAAAGTCAGGGCAGAAGACGTTTCAAAAAAACGTTACAGCAGCATTAAAACTGTGCACAGCAGTCTGCAGCACTCTAGCTTACTTCTCTGACAGACATGCCATCCCATTGTGGGCTCTCACAGCTCGGTTGCAAGCTATCTTGGTTGCAAGCTACTCTCCTGAAGAAAAGAACTATAAGAAAAAGCCAATGCTGGGCTGCGCCTTCCCCTTGCTTCACGTAAAGCCACCCCATGCTGCACTCTGCACTTCCCTTCTCCGCCCCATTGACCACTGTGTTTTCTGAATCTCGAAGCCTAAAGTTCAGCGATATTGTTTCAGCGGAGGGCTGGAAGAGGAATAGGTAGCAGCACAGCTAAAAGTAGCTGTCGCTGAGCTTTCTCCTTCCCAAAGCTAATGTGAATACGGCAGGTAGGCGAGTGGCAGCTACCCTCCTCTCTCAGCTTATATGCTGCATGCACGAGCCCGGTGCTCTGCGCCGTCGTTCACCCTCTTAAGTACCCTTGTCGCGCTTTCATTCTGCCAGAGTCGAACAGTCGTCTACTTCTCGCACAGAGAGCACAGTGCCGGCAGCGCAACCCTCCAGGCGGCTGCTTCTGCCGAAAGACGCCTGGGCTATGCACTTTCCCTCTCAGTGCTAGGTAGATCTACATTCTGTCTGTGTTGTGCTCTGAATCTTAACGAAAACATTCTCAGCTAAGTCTCGCACACAGAAGAGTTTTAGGTCAACGAGCTTGCCCAAAGATTGCCCCCGTCCCTATACAAACTTATATTTACAGCCCATTCCAGTGGTAATCCTCTTTCCTTTACAGCCTGCACAGCGCTGTCAGATCGCGGTGCTCTCCGCACCTGCCTTCTCACTCCCAAGTACCATGGTGCACCTTAAAGCCTTGCAGGGAGCGAAGACACCGGTAGGCATCTCGCACAGAAGAACGGGCCAGGACGCAAAGATGTTCTTCCTTTCTCCTCGTTGTCGCCCACATTGTGGTGATGTGTTGAAAGTCTTGGCCAGCGAAAGGCTAATCCAGCAAGTGCTTCTCTCTTGACGCATTTTGCTGAGCGAGAGCTACACGGATAGTTTAGAATCTGTGAAACAGCAAGACAATGATTGCACGTCGAGCTGAGCAAAAGCCGTGCACGGCACACCGTGGCTGCGTGCAGTGTTCACGCGGAAGAGCGGCAAAGCTCCAAGCCCTCGCTGGGCTTCCGTTCTGCCCGGAGCACAGGCGGCGAAGAACGAAGCAGCTGGGCACCGGCTTCATGTAGCCAGTGGAGCGAATTGCAAATGTCCAGCCGAGAGCTGCTTCACAAGCAGATTCAGCTGAGAACGCTCTGGCTGCTTCAGAAAGGAAGGCGCAGCCCTTGCACTCCAGCACACAACCGGGCCAGAAACAGGTCCTTCAACCTTCAGTGCTGCCGACTCCATGCAGCTTGAGCACACCCAGAAGGACGCGTCCAGAAAGAAGGCGTTCTTCGAGTACCCCCCTCCTCCAAGGAGCCTCGAAACTGAGCACAACACGCTGCGGCTCGGCAGCTTCCTTCTCAGCGAGACGTACCGTCACATTTATGCACTCTCGCAGCTCCGTTGCCCACTTGCAGCAGCTGCTGCTACCGAAGCAAAAGGCTCCAGAAGTAAAAGCCACTGCTGGGCTGCACGTTCCCTCTGCCTCACGTAAAGCAGCAGAAACTGGCCGCTGCACTCTGTCCTTCCATTCTCTGCCGCACCTGCCACTGTCATCTCTGCGTCTCCAAGCATAAACCTGGGCACAAATGCTTTCCGGGGAAAGCTGGAAGAGAAATAGGTAGCAGCACAAGTAGCTGCAAGTGGAACTTCCTGGTTTCAACTGCTAACGTGAGTCCGCAAAGAAGCGAGTGACGGCCACGCTTCCCCTTGCAGCCTGTGCGATGCGCACAGCAGCTCGGGGCTCTGCCTTCATTCCTACGCTCTCCGTACCACGGTCGCGCTTTCATTCTGCCGGAGTCGAAGCGTCCTCTACTTCTCGCACAAGAGCATTGTGCCCGCAGCGAAATGCTCCAGCCGACTGCTTCTGCCGGAACACGCCCTGGCCTATGCACTTTCCCTCGCAGCGACATACACCAGCACACTGGGTCTTTCTTGTCGTCCAAATGTAAAGGGAAAGGTTCTCCGCTCCGTCTGGCACAGAGAACAGTTTTAGGTCGACAAGCTCACCCAGAGCTCACCCTCGACGCGTGGAAACCCGCATTTGCACCCCATTCCAGCGGCAGCCCGTCCTTCCTTTACAGCCTGCACAGCGCCGTCAGATCGCGGTGCTCTCCGCACCTGCCTTCTCACTTCCAAGTACCAGCGCGAACCTTACAGCCTTGCAGGCAGCGAAGACGCGGCGAGGCGTCTCGCACAGAAGAACGGGCCAGGACGCAAAGATGGTCTTCCTTTCTCCTCCTCCTCCTCCTTGCCCGAGTGGTGGTGCTGTGCTGAAAGTCTTGGCCGGCGAAAGGCTTATGCAGCAAGTGCTTCTCTCCTGACGCATTTCGCTGAGCGAGAGAGCTGCACGGACACTTTCGACTCTGGGAAACAGCAAGACAATGATTGCACGTCGAGCTGAGCAAAAGCCGTGCACGGCACACCGTGGCTGCGTGCAGTGTTCACGCGGAAGAGCGGCAAAGCTCCAAGCCCTCGCTGGGCTTCCGTTCTGCCCGGAGCACAGGCGGCGAAGAACGAAGCAGCTGGGCACCGGCTTCATGTAGCCAGTGGAGCGAATTGCAAATGTCCAGCCGAGAGCTGCTTCACAAGCAGATTCAGCTGAGAACGCTCTGGCTGCTTCAGAAAGGAAGGCGCAGCCCTTGCACTCCAGCACACAACCGGGCCAGAAACAGGTCCTTCAACCTTCAGTGCTGCCGACTCCATGCAGCTTGAGCACACCCAGAAGGACGCGTCCAGAAAGAAGGCGTTCTTCGAGTACCCCCCTCCTCCAAGGAGCCTCGAAACTGAGCACAACACGCTGCGGCTCGGCAGCTTCCTTCTCAGCGAGACGTACCGTCACATTTATGCACTCTCGCAGCTCCGTTGCCCACTTGCAGCAGCTGCTGCTACCGAAGCAAAAGGCTCCAGAAGTAAAAGCCACTGCTGGGCTGCACGTTCCCTCTGCCTCACGTAAAGCAGCAGAAACTGGCTACTTGTGCTGCTACCTATTTCTCTTCCAGCTTTCCCCGGAAAGCATTTGTGCCCAGGTTTATGCTTGGAGACGCAGAGATGACAGTGGCAGGTGCGGCAGAGAATGGAAGGACAGAGTGCAGCGGCCAGTTTCTGCTGCTTTACGTGAGGCAGAGGGAACGTGCAGCCCAGCAGTGGCTTTTACTTCTGGAGCCTTTTGCTTCGGTAGCAGCAGCTGCTGCAAGTGGGCAACGGAGCTGCGAGAGTGCATAAATGTGACGGTACGTCTCGCTGAGAAGGATATAACATTCTTCGACTACAGGGAGAGTCCATGGGGCTTTTCCCATGGGGTCTCTCAAACAGATGTAGGATGCAGCTCCCTTTTTATGCCAAGTTCCCGGCCCCAGCACCCTCTTCCTTTTCCCCACTGGCTGAGGTACTCAGGAGATACAGACTTCCCAAAGTGCCTACTCTATGCCCTCCTCTAATATGCACCCCCCTTTTGGTATTGAAAAGAAAGAAAAAGAAACTATTCCTAATTCTGTTAAGTGTTTGTTGCCTTGTTGTAGGTTCAGGAATTTAACAGGGCCTTGATTAATCAACAGTCTCTGTTGGTTACCAACAGTTCTAGAGAACTAATAGTTTCTTCTGTTACTTCACTATCGATAAGTTCCTAGCCTTGTCTACAGGCAGATTCACATGGTCTGTTTGTAAAGACTCATTCGTCTCATTCCTTTTAATCCCTCCTCCTTTTTTTTGCCTCTTTTTTTCTTTACAAACCTTAATTACCATTGATTTAATTTTTTCTTCTTGAGTCTTCTTGGATTTTGCTATTATTTGCAGTGACATCCTCATCTATCCTTTTGTAGACATTTCTGGATCAGGTAGGCATGGCTGCTACCGGCATCCCCTTGACCACCTGCTGAAAGAGCTGCACTCAGCAAGGTGTCACACATGATAAAAAGATTAGAGTTGCTATAGCATGTAAGAGGAGAAATCATATTCATTTAGCCCATAGCTGGCCAGTTAACCATGAAAACATATCCCATTCCCATCCTTTCCACATTTGGACAGGTCCATGAGCTGACGTTATTTCCTTTGTTATTTTTTTGACCACTTTTCCGCTGTCATCTGCTTGCAAACAGCAGCTCGAGTCATTTAATTTCCCACAAACTCCTCCTTCTTCTGCTAACAGATAATCTAGTACCATCCAATGTTGAAATACCGCTTTCCTCGTTTAAGTGGGTTGGTCAGCAAGAAAGTCAAGAGCTGTGGCTGTTTGGTTGGTTATTATTTCCGAGACAGCTTGTAACCTAATTATCCCATTCAAATGATAAATGGGTTCCCAGGCATCTGGGATTAATTCCTTAGGATTCCAAGTGGCTGGTCCATCCTGTTGTGGAACTGGTTCTGGTGGCCATTCATCTTTTCCCCATTTTGGGGTGCTCCCTCCAGCCAGGGCTGCATCAGTTGACTGCTTTTCTCTAATTAAATCATCACAGATTTTGATTCCTAAGCGATTTCCCTGAACTTGTGGCAACAAAAAGAACAACGGGCTAATATACCCCATACCCATACCATATCCCTGACCAGTTTGGAGGTAACCTGAGCTAAGCATGTTGGCCACAAATGCAATAATGTCCTTTCAAAGCCTGTGTTCCATTATCAAAGGGGCCTTTCTACCTTTTGTCATCAATTGGTGGGTCAAAATACAGCGGGATTCCTGGGCCTAACGGTCCTCCAATAGTTGCTCCACCATAAGGGTCACAGTATTTGCGTTTCCAAGCTCCCAAATGGGGTTCCCATCTACATTTACGTCTGCAAGCTGTTTGGTTGGATTTGGAGCAGAACTCACTAAGAGGGTTTGAGTTCCAATCTGGTGTTGCCATTCCCACTGATAATCATGAGCAACATGTGTTCTACTTGTGGAATTTTCGTGGGGACATCTTAAAAATAGGTGGTCAAAAAAACCCCTTGTCCCTCCCCATTGCTTTACAGGCTTCCAAATATTTTTGGTAAGTGTGTTAAGAACACTTTACCCAGCTACCATTAGTGAGCTTAACAGGTATTTGATTGCATTTGTCTTGATATTTGGAACAATTGTAAGGAGGGCAACTGGGGGTCCAAGCCCAATTGTTTAAACCCAGAGGGGAAGTAAATTCATACATGTCTTTTCCTACATAGACCCCCTCTGTCCTATTTAGGCAATAAGTGCCTGTTGGAGAAGAATGAAGTGGCCGTGAACTTCCTTCTTTGGCCCCAAATCCCGTCCTAGTATGGACCCCACCATTTAGGTTCAGCTGGGCTAGCCAACCATGGCCACTCTTCAGATCCTCCTGGCCCTCCACAGAGCCAGCAATTGCTAAGGTTAAAAACTTTTGCTACTTCTTCTCCTAAGGCTGCAAATTGATTCTCTCACACCTGGCCTAAACTCAGCTGACCATATAAAAGTAGAATTATTAATGAAAATATTTTAATTGTGTGATCTAGTTAGCTAGTCTAATTTTCATGTTGTCTTCTGCACCACCTGTGGCAAATGAAGACACATAAAACCACTTAACCTAAAACAATGGCCGCAAGTATTAGCCCCCCAGTGAGGAGACAGAGGCATCCTACAACATTCTTCAACTACAGGGAGAGGCCATGGGGCTTTTCCTGTGCAGTCTCTCAAATGATTGTGGGACACTACTCCCATTTTATGCTAAGTTCCCAGCCATAGCACCCTCTTCCTTTTCCCCTTTGGCTGAGGTACTCAGGAGGTAAAGACTTCCTGAATTGCCTACTCTATGCCCCCATGTAATATGCACCCCCCTTTTGGTATAGAAAAGGAGGAAGAAGAAACTATTCCTAATTCTATTAAGCCTTTGTTGCCTTGCTCTAGGTTCAGGAATTTAACAGGGCCTTGGCTGAGCAACAGTCTCTGTTGATTAGTAACAGTTTCTAAAACTAATACTTTCTTCTATTACTTCCCTATCTGTTACTGCTCTATGCTAGCCTTGTCTAAGAGTGGATTCACACAGTCTGTTTGTAAAGACACATCCATCTTACTCCTTTCACTCCCACACCTTCTTGGAGGTGGGACGGCTCCCCCCGGCACAGCACCTGGAAAAAAACCCCCGTATATGCACACACACACCTGCACTTACCCTGCACTCTGCTGCACACCCCCCCCCCCCCCCCACACTAACCCCCGCCTCCATATCCCTACCATGCCACTCTCAGCTGCCCTGCCCCCACCGTCCCAGCGGGCTGGCAGCACCCACTCCTCACATGCTTCCCCATGCCTTGCATTTCCTTCCTGCCCCCTCTGTAGCCTTCCCTCTACCTGCCTTTTCTCCATTGCCTTGCATTGACTTGCTCACCCATCCCCCACCTGACTTCCTTTCACAGTCATCTAGGTCTTGGCCTTACCTTTTCTTTTCCTTCTAGGACCCTCATTGCCTTGCCTCACCTCGCCAAGCCACCACTTGCCTTGCCTTGCCCTTGAACCCCTTGCCTTCCATTACCTTGCTCACCCCTCCCCCACCTGGAATTCAAGACCCCTTTTCAATGACATTTCTGGGCCTTGCCCTGCCCTTTCTGCTCCTCCTAGGAATCTCAAGGCTCTCAAGTATCTCCGGTGTTTCAGGATCACATGAGAGGAAGACCAGGCAAGGACACATGTTGCCACACTCATCTATACGGGCAGCCTTTGTCTGGGACCAATCTTTGCATGTCTTGAATCTTGGAAGGGCAATTCACATTTTGCCCTTGAGCTCCGGGACCAGAAGGAGAGTTCTTTTGCATACAAAGGAAAGCAGGTAGCTCAAGTCTCTTAGGTGCAGATTAGAGATGACTCACACAGGATCAAGGCCACACAGAGCAGTTGGGCCTAGCCACTTTTGTGTACCAGAAGTCCTTGAATGTACTTCTCACCTGCCTTGCCTCGCCTTGCCTTGGCAACGCAACAGTTTCCTTGCCTTGCCCTGCTAGCCCTCCGTAGCCTTGCATTCCCTTGCATGCCCGTGCCACACCCTTGACCTGCCTACTGCTTTCCTCCAGGGCCTTGGCTTGCCGAGCCCTTCTTGTTTCTGCCTGGCCTACCCATCAGTGGACTTTCCTTCCTCCTAGAGGCAAGCCTTGCCTCTAACTTCTGGGCCTTCTCTTGCCTACCACTCCATTTATTTCCCCCTCACTGCTCTGGCCTTGCCTACCTCTTGCTTGACTTGCCTGCAATTGCCTGCACTTGGTTTGCAGTGCCTTGCCTGCATGGAAGGCAAGGTAAAGAGTGGTAGGCAGGGCAAAGCCAGCAAGTTGTAGGTAGTGCGAGACGTAGGCAAAGGAAGCAAAGCAAGGGTAGCTTAGGAAAAACTAGGCAAGGCACTGAAGGCAAGGCAAGGCCAAGGGACTTGCAGTGCCTTTCCTTGGGAAGGTAAGGACATAGAGCCAGTGTTGGTGGAGCAGATGTTAAGGTACCATGGGGAGGAATAGCCCAGTGAGATATTTCTCTCCTGGCCCCTTCTGTGTAGGGGCAATTGTTGGACATATTCAATACTAGAGGTGTATCAGTCCCTGGATATGTTGTATTTTGGAGGAGGGGATGCTGTTTCTTTGGAGATAGGCTTGTAGTTGCTCTCTTTGGCAAGGAAAGCAGGTTTGGATGCGCTCATGAGGTGCTCTTAGGGATTTTAAAGGCTTTTCCCAACAGACAGTTCTCTGGGTTAGAGCTGTTGAGCTTTCAGCAGGAATGCAAAGGCCAAGCTTGTGACCCTTTTTTCCTGGTGCCTTTAGTGTGTGAGCAGTCCCTGGTGCTGTTGTCTTTGGATCCTGACTCTGGGAGAGGGAAGGCTTAGGATGGTACCTAGAGCTGAGAAGGAAAGTGCTGAGGGCAGCGTGTGCGCTGCTAGTTTGAGGGGTGCAGTTGAAGTTGTAGGCAGCAAGAGCTTTCTCAGCTGGCACTGTTGTGAGCTCTGTTTTTGCCAGATGGTTTCAAGTTGGTAGGTGGACTCTGCCAGAGAGAAAAGATTTGTTTGGGCAAAGAGGTTTGTCTGGCTCTTGGAGTGTGGTGCAAAAAAGAGTCTGCTCTTGGAAGGGGAAGATTCAGGAAAACTTTTTGTTCTGACACCGTTGATTTGAGTGCAGGGACGTTTCTAACTTGCCTCTGCCCTTGGGGTGGTTTTGAGCAGCGAAAGGTGCGTTTCCTTCTTTGGCAAGTCGTCAGTGCCATCGTGTGGTTGTTGCGATGAGTGCTGACAGTGCCCAGGAAAAAGCCAAGTGCTTCATTGGCACGGCCCCAGTCGTGTGGGAGCAGTTGGTGGAAGAACTCCGCTGTGCAGTCTGCCTCTTGGAGACGTAAAAGAATGTGTTCCTATGCATAGCGGGGAAGCAAGAGGAATCTTTTCATTGTTGGCTGTGCAGTTTCTAAGCGGCAAAAGTAAAGGCAGTTCCAGCATGGCCTCTTTCTTTCAGAACCTTTTCTGTGCCATCATGAAAATGCTCAACATGTAACTCGCACCCATTGAACTGCATCAAAGGTCCTGGAGCTATGCACTTTCCTTCAAGCTCTATGTACCATCTCTCCACCTCTCGCGGATCCCAAACCCCTTCCAAACATCCAGCAGCTGCTTCTGCACGCAGGGAACAAATGCTAGAACAAGGCGTTGGCCTTCATAGTCCCTCTAAAATCTGTAAACTAAGCAAAACATACCAGTGACCAGCATTTTCCTTCGCAAATATATATATAGAGCATCATCACATTCTGTCAAAGTGGGTAAGTTCACCCTTGCAGTGCAGCTTTTCCAGCCGCAGTTCGGACTGAGAGATGTGCCAGGAGAGAAAGCATTTGTTGACTTTCCTTCTTCTCTGGAACACTTGATACTCGCAGTGCAATCACTTCCACACAACTTCGGTGTGCCCAGGTTCAAGCAGCTAGAGCTCACAGAGATGGGAAAGTCAGGGCAGAAGACGTTTCAAAAAAACGTTACAGCAGCATTAAAACTGTGCACAGCAGTCTGCAGCACTCTAGCTTACTTCTCTGACAGACATGCCATCCCATTGTGGGCTCTCACAGCTCGGTTGCAAGCTATCTTGGTTGCAAGCTACTCTCCTGAAGAAAAGAACTATAAGAAAAAGCCAATGCTGGGCTGCGCCTTCCCCTTGCTTCACGTAAAGCCACCCCATGCTGCACTCTGCACTTCCCTTCTCCGCCCCATTGACCACTGTGTTTTCTGAATCTCGAAGCCTAAAGTTCAGCGATATTGTTTCAGCGGAGGGCTGGAAGAGGAATAGGTAGCAGCACAGCTAAAAGTAGCTGTCGCTGAGCTTTCTCCTTCCCAAAGCTAATGTGAATACGGCAGGTAGGCGAGTGGCAGCTACCGTCCTCTCTCAGCTTATATGCTGCATGCACGAGCCCGGTGCTCTGCGCCGTCGTTCACCCTCTTAAGTACCCTTGTCGCGCTTTCATTCTGCCAGAGTCGAACAGTCGTCTACTTCTCGCACAGAGAGCACAGTGCCGGCAGCGCAACCCTCCAGGCGGCTGCTTCTGCCGAAAGACGCCTGGGCTATGCACTTTCCCTCTCAGTGCTAGGTAGATCTACATTCTGTCTGTGTTGTGCTCTGAATCTTAACGAAAACATTCTCAGCTAAGTCTCGCACACAGAAGAGTTTTAGGTCAACGAGCTTGCCCAAAGATTGCCCCCGTCCCTATACAAACTTATATTTACAGCCCATTCCAGTGGTAATCCTCTTTCCTTTACAGCCTGCACAGCGCTGTCAGATCGCGGTGCTCTCCGCACCTGCCTTCTCACTCCCAAGTACCATGGTGCACCTTAAAGCCTTGCAGGGAGCGAAGACACCGGTAGGCATCTCGCACAGAAGAACGGGCCAGGACGCAAAGATGTTCTTCCTTTCTCCTCGTTGTCGCCCACATTGTGGTGATGTGTTGAAAGTCTTGGCCAGCGAAAGGCTAATCCAGCAAGTGCTTCTCTCTTGACGCATTTTGCTGAGCGAGAGCTACACGGATAGTTTAGAATCTGTGAAACAGCAAGACAATGATTGCACGTCGAGCTGAGCAAAAGCCGTGCACGGCACACCGTGGCTGCGTGCAGTGTTCACGCGGAAGAGCGGCAAAGCTCCAAGCCCTCGCTGGGCTTCCGTTCTGCCCGGAGCACAGGCGGCGAAGAACGAAGCAGCTGGGCACCGGCTTCATGTAGCCAGTGGAGCGAATTGCAAATGTCCAGCCGAGAGCTGCTTCACAAGCAGATTCAGCTGAGAACGCTCTGGCTGCTTCAGAAAGGAAGGCGCAGCCCTTGCACTCCAGCACACAACCGGGCCAGAAACAGGTCCTTCAACCTTCAGTGCTGCCGACTCCATGCAGCTTGAGCACACCCAGAAGGACGCGTCCAGAAAGAAGGCGTTCTTCGAGTACCCCCCTCCTCCAAGGAGCCTCGAAACTGAGCACAACACGCTGCGGCTCGGCAGCTTCCTTCTCAGCGAGACGTACCGTCACATTTATGCACTCTCGCAGCTCCGTTGCCCACTTGCAGCAGCTGCTGCTACCGAAGCAAAAGGCTCCAGAAGTAAAAGCCACTGCTGGGCTGCACGTTCCCTCTGCCTCACGTAAAGCAGCAGAAACTGGCCGCTGCACTCTGTCCTTCCATTCTCTGCCGCACCTGCCACTGTCATCTCTGCGTCTCCAAGCATAAACCTGGGCACAAATGCTTTCCGGGGAAAGCTGGAAGAGAAATAGGTAGCAGCACAAGTAGCTGCAAGTGGAACTTCCTGGTTTCAACTGCTAACGTGAGTCCGCAAAGAAGCGAGTGACGGCCACGCTTCCCCTTGCAGCCTGTGCGATGCGCACAGCAGCTCGGGGCTCTGCCTTCATTCCTACGCTCTCCGTACCACGGTCGCGCTTTCATTCTGCCGGAGTCGAAGCGTCCTCTACTTCTCGCACAAGAGCATTGTGCCCGCAGCGAAATGCTCCAGCCGACTGCTTCTGCCGGAACACGCCCTGGCCTATGCACTTTCCCTCGCAGCGACATACACCAGCACACTGGGTCTTTCTTGTCGTCCAAATGTAAAGGGAAAGGTTCTCCGCTCCGTCTGGCACAGAGAACAGTTTTAGGTCGACAAGCTCACCCAGAGCTCACCCTCGACGCGTGGAAACCCGCATTTGCACCCCATTCCAGCGGCAGCCCGTCCTTCCTTTACAGCCTGCACAGCGCCGTCAGATCGCGGTGCTCTCCGCACCTGCCTTCTCACTTCCAAGTACCAGCGCGAACCTTACAGCCTTGCAGGCAGCGAAGACGCGGCGAGGCGTCTCGCACAGAAGAACGGGCCAGGACGCAAAGATGGTCTTCCTTTCTCCTCCTCCTCCTCCTCCTTGCCCGAGTGGTGGTGCTGTGCTGAAAGTCTTGGCCGGCGAAAGGCTTATGCAGCAAGTGCTTCTCTCCTGACGCATTTCGCTGAGCGAGAGAGCTGCACGGACACTTTCGACTCTGGGAAACAGCAAGACAATGATTGCACGTCGAGCTGAGCAAAAGCCGTGCACGGCACACCGTGGCTGCGTGCAGTGTTCACGCGGAAGAGCGGCAAAGCTCCAAGCCCTCGCTGGGCTTCCGTTCTGCCCGGAGCACAGGCGGCGAAGAACGAAGCAGCTGGGCACCGGCTTCATGTAGCCAGTGGAGCGAATTGCAAATGTCCAGCCGAGAGCTGCTTCACAAGCAGATTCAGCTGAGAACGCTCTGGCTGCTTCAGAAAGGAAGGCGCAGCCCTTGCACTCCAGCACACAACCGGGCCAGAAACAGGTCCTTCAACCTTCAGTGCTGCCGACTCCATGCAGCTTGAGCACACCCAGAAGGACGCGTCCAGAAAGAAGGCGTTCTTCGAGTACCCCCCTCCTCCAAGGAGCCTCGAAACTGAGCACAACACGCTGCGGCTCGGCAGCTTCCTTCTCAGCGAGACGTACCGTCACATTTATGCACTCTCGCAGCTCCGTTGCCCACTTGCAGCAGCTGCTGCTACCGAAGCAAAAGGCTCCAGAAGTAAAAGCCACTGCTGGGCTGCACGTTCCCTCTGCCTCACGTAAAGCAGCAGAAACTGGCCGCTGCACTCTGTCCTTCCATTCTCTGCCGCACCTGCCACTGTCATCTCTGCGTCTCCAAGCATAAACCTGGGCACAAATGCTTTCCGGGGAAAGCTGGAAGAGAAATAGGTAGCAGCACAAGTAGCTGCAAGTGGAACTTCCTGGTTTCAACTGCTAACGTGAGTCCGCAAAGAAGCGAGTGACGGCCACGCTTCCCCTTGCAGCCTGTGCGATGCGCACAGCAGCTCGGGGCTCTGCCTTCATTCCTACGCTCTCCGTACCACGGTCGCGCTTTCATTCTGCCGGAGTCGAAGCGTCCTCTACTTCTCGCACAAGAGCATTGTGCCCGCAGCGAAATGCTCCAGCCGACTGCTTCTGCCGGAACACGCCCTGGCCTATGCACTTTCCCTCGCAGCGACATACACCAGCACACTGGGTCTTTCTTGTCGTCCAAATGTAAAGGGAAAGGTTCTCCGCTCCGTCTGGCACAGAGAACAGTTTTAGGTCGACAAGCTCACCCAGAGCTCACCCTCGACGCGTGGAAACCCGCATTTGCACCCCATTCCAGCGGCAGCCCGTCCTTCCTTTACAGCCTGCACAGCGCCGTCAGATCGCGGTGCTCTCCGCACCTGCCTTCTCACTTCCAAGTACCAGCGCGAACCTTACAGCCTTGCAGGCAGCGAAGACGCGGCGAGGCGTCTCGCACAGAAGAACGGGCCAGGACGCAAAGATGGTCTTCCTTTCTCCTCCTCCTCCTCCTCCTTGCCCGAGTGGTGGTGCTGTGCTGAAAGTCTTGGCCGGCGAAAGGCTTATGCAGCAAGTGCTTCTCTCCTGACGCATTTCGCTGAGCGAGAGAGCTGCACGGACACTTTCGACTCTGGGAAACAGCAAGACAATGATTGCACGTCGAGCTGAGCAAAAGCCGTGCACGGCACACCGTGGCTGCGTGCAGTGTTCACGCGGAAGAGCGGCAAAGCTCCAAGCCCTCGCTGGGCTTCCGTTCTGCCCGGAGCACAGGCGGCGAAGAACGAAGCAGCTGGGCACCGGCTTCATGTAGCCAGTGGAGCGAATTGCAAATGTCCAGCCGAGAGCTGCTTCACAAGCAGATTCAGCTGAGAACGCTCTGGCTGCTTCAGAAAGGAAGGCGCAGCCCTTGCACTCCAGCACACAACCGGGCCAGAAACAGGTCCTTCAACCTTCAGTGCTGCCGACTCCATGCAGCTTGAGCACACCCAGAAGGACGCGTCCAGAAAGAAGGCGTTCTTCGAGTACCCCCCTCCTCCAAGGAGCCTCGAAACTGAGCACAACACGCTGCGGCTCGGCAGCTTCCTTCTCAGCGAGACGTACCGTCACATTTATGCACTCTCGCAGCTCCGTTGCCCACTTGCAGCAGCTGCTGCTACCGAAGCAAAAGGCTCCAGAAGTAAAAGCCACTGCTGGGCTGCACGTTCCCTCTGCCTCACGTAAAGCAGCAGAAACTGGCTACTTGTGCTGCTACCTATTTCTCTTCCAGCTTTCCCCGGAAAGCATTTGTGCCCAGGTTTATGCTTGGAGACGCAGAGATGACAGTGGCAGGTGCGGCAGAGAATGGAAGGACAGAGTGCAGCGGCCAGTTTCTGCTGCTTTACGTGAGGCAGAGGGAACGTGCAGCCCAGCAGTGGCTTTTACTTCTGGAGCCTTTTGCTTCGGTAGCAGCAGCTGCTGCAAGTGGGCAACGGAGCTGCGAGAGTGCATAAATGTGACGGTACGTCTCGCTGAGAAGGATATAACATTCTTCGACTACAGGGAGAGTCCATGGGGCTTTTCCCATGGGGTCTCTCAAACAGATGTAGGATGCAGCTCCCTTTTTATGCCAAGTTCCCGGCCCCAGCACCCTCTTCCTTTTCCCCACTGGCTGAGGTACTCAGGAGATACAGACTTCCCAAAGTGCCTACTCTATGCCCTCCTCTAATATGCACCCCCCTTTTGGTATTGAAAAGAAAGAAAAAGAAACTATTCCTAATTCTGTTAAGTGTTTGTTGCCTTGTTGTAGGTTCAGGAATTTAACAGGGCCTTGATTAATCAACAGTCTCTGTTGGTTACCAACAGTTCTAGAGAACTAATAGTTTCTTCTGTTACTTCACTATCGATAAGTTCCTAGCCTTGTCTACAGGCAGATTCACATGGTCTGTTTGTAAAGACTCATTCGTCTCATTCCTTTTAATCCCTCCTCTTTTTATTTTGCCTCTTTTTTTCTTTACAAACCTTAATTACCATTGATTTAATTTTTTCTTCTTGAGTCTTCTTGGATTTTGCTATTATTTGCAGTGACATCCTCATCTATCCTTTTGTAGACATTTCTGGATCAGGTAGGCATGGCTGCTACCGGCATCCCCTTGACCACCTGCTGAAAGAGCTGCACTCAGCAAGGTGTCACACATGATAAAAAGATTAGAGTTGCTATAGCATGTAAGAGGAGAAATCATATTCATTTAGCCCATAGCTGGCCAGTTAACCATGAAAACATATCCCATTCCCATCCTTTCCACATTTGGACAGGTCCATGAGCTGACGTTATTTCCTTTGTTATTTTTTTGACCACTTTTCCGCTGTCATCTGCTTGCAAACAGCAGCTCGAGTCATTTAATTTCCCACAAACTCCTCCTTCTTCTGCTAACAGATAATCTAGTACCATCCAATGTTGAAATACCGCTTTCCTCGTTTAAGTGGGTTGGTCAGCAAGAAAGTCAAGAGCTGTGGCTGTTTGGTTGGTTATTATTTCCGAGACAGCTTGTAACCTAATTATCCCATTCAAATGATAAATGGGTTCCCAGGCATCTGGGATTAATTCCTTAGGATTCCAAGTGGCTGGTCCATCCTGTTGTGGAACTGGTTCTGGTGGCCATTCATCTTTTCCCCATTTTGGGGTGCTCCCTCCAGCCAGGGCTGCATCAGTTGACTGCTTTTCTCTAATTAAATCATCACAGATTTTGATTCCTAAGCGATTTCCCTGAACTTGTGGCAACAAAAAGAACAACGGGCTAATATACCCCATACCCATACCATATCCCTGACCAGTTTGGAGGTAACCTGAGCTAAGCATGTTGGCCACAAATGCAATAATGTCCTTTCAAAGCCTGTGTTCCATTATCAAAGGGGCCTTTCTACCTTTTGTCATCAATTGGTGGGTCAAAATACAGCGGGATTCCTGGGCCTAACGGTCCTCCAATAGTTGCTCCACCATAAGGGTCACAGTATTTGCGTTTCCAAGCTCCCAAATGGGGTTCCCATCTACATTTACGTCTGCAAGCTGTTTGGTTGGATTTGGAGCAGAACTCACTAAGACGGTTTGAGTTCCAATCTGGTGTTGCCATTCCCACTGATAATCATGAGCAACATGTGTTCTACTTGTGGAATTTTCGTGGGGACATCTTAAAAATAGGTGGTCAAAAAAACCCCTTGTCCCTCCCCATTGCTTTACAGGCTTCCAAATATTTTTGGTAAGTGTGTTAAGAACACTTTACCCAGCTACCATTAGTGAGCTTAACAGGTATTTGATTGCATTTGTCTTGATATTTGGAACAATTGTAAGGAGGGCAACTGGGGGTCCAAGCCCAATTGTTTAAACCCAGAGGGGAAGTAAATTCATACATGTCTTTTCCTACATAGACCCCCTCTGTCCTATTTAGGCAATAAGTGCCTGTTGGAGAAGAATGAAGTGGCCGTGAACTTCCTTCTTTGGCCCCAAATCCCGTCCTAGTATGGACCCCACCATTTAGGTTCAGCTGGGCTAGCCAACCATGGCCACTCTTCAGATCCTCCTGGCCCTCCACAGAGCCAGCAATTGCTAAGGTTAAAAACTTTTGCTACTTCTTCTCCTAAGGCTGCAAATTGATTCTCTCACACCTGGCCTAAACTCAGCTGACCATATAAAAGTAGAATTATTAATGAAAATATTTTAATTGTGTGATCTAGTTAGCTAGTCTAATTTTCATGTTGTCTTCTGCACCACCTGTGGCAAATGAAGACACATAAAACCACTTAACCTAAAACAATGGCCGCAAGTATTAGCCCCCCAGTGAGGAGACAGAGGCATCCTACAACATTCTTCAACTACAGGGAGAGGCCATGGGGCTTTTCCTGTGCAGTCTCTCAAATGATTGTGGGACACTACTCCCATTTTATGCTAAGTTCCCAGCCATAGCACCCTCTTCCTTTTCCCCTTTGGCTGAGGTACTCAGGAGGTAAAGACTTCCTGAATTGCCTACTCTATGCCCCCATGTAATATGCACCCCCCTTTTGGTATAGAAAAGGAGGAAGAAGAAACTATTCCTAATTCTATTAAGCCTTTGTTGCCTTGCTCTAGGTTCAGGAATTTAACAGGGCCTTGGCTGAGCAACAGTCTCTGTTGATTAGTAACAGTTTCTAAAACTAATACTTTCTTCTATTACTTCCCTATCTGTTACTGCTCTATGCTAGCCTTGTCTAAGAGTGGATTCACACAGTCTGTTTGTAAAGACACATCCATCTTACTCCTTTCACTCCCACACCTTCTTGGAGGTGGGACGGCTCCCCCCGGCACAGCACCTGGAAAAAAACCCCCGTATATGCACACACACACCTGCACTTACCCTGCACTCTGCTGCACACCCCCCCCCCCCCCCCCCACTAACCCCCGCCTCCATATCCCTACCATGCCACTCTCAGCTGCCCTGCCCCCACCGTCCCAGCGGGCTGGCAGCACCCACTCCTCACATGCTTCCCCATGCCTTGCATTTCCTTCCTGCCCCCTCTGTAGCCTTCCCTCTACCTGCCTTTTCTCCATTGCCTTGCATTGACTTGCTCACCCATCCCCCACCTGACTTCCTTTCACAGTCATCTAGGTCTGGCCTTACCTTTTCTTTTCCTTCTAGGACCCTCATTGCCTTGCCTCACCTCGCCAAGCCACCACTTGCCTTGCCTTGCCCTTGAACCCCTTGCCTTCCATTACCTTGCTCACCCCTCCCCCACCTGGAATTCAAGACCCCTTTTCAATGACATTTCTGGGCCTTGCCCTGCCCTTTCTGCTCCTCCTAGGAATCTCAAGGCTCTCAAGTATCTCCGGTGTTTCAGGATCACATGAGAGGAAGACCAGGCAAGGACACATGTTGCCACACTCATCTATACGGGCAGCCTTTGTCTGGGACCAATCTTTGCATGTCTTGAATCTTGGAAGGGCAATTCACATTTTGCCCTTGAGCTCCGGGACCAGAAGGAGAGTTCTTTTGCATACAAAGGAAAGCAGGTAGCTCAAGTCTCTTAGGTGCAGATTAGAGATGACTCACACAGGATCAAGGCCACACAGAGCAGTTGGGCCTAGCCACTTTTGTGTACCAGAAGTCCTTGAATGTACTTCTCACCTGCCTTGCCTCGCCTTGCCTTGGCAACGCAACAGTTTCCTTGCCTTGCCCTGCTAGCCCTCCGTAGCCTTGCATTCCCTTGCATGCCCGTGCCACACCCTTGACCTGCCTACTGCTTTCCTCCAGGGCCTTGGCTTGCCGAGCCCTTCTTGTTTCTGCCTGGCCTACCCATCAGTGGACTTTCCTTCCTCCTAGAGGCAAGCCTTGCCTCTAACTTCTGGGCCTTCTCTTGCCTACCACTCCATTTATTTCCCCCTCACTGCTCTGGCCTTGCCTACCTCTTGCTTGACTTGCCTGCAATTGCCTGCACTTGGTTTGCAGTGCCTTGCCTGCATGGAAGGCAAGGTAAAGAGTGGTAGGCAGGGCAAAGCCAGCAAGTTGTAGGTAGTGCGAGACGTAGGCAAAGGAAGCAAAGCAAGGGTAGCTTAGGAAAAACTAGGCAAGGCACTGAAGGCAAGGCAAGGCCAAGGGACTTGCAGTGCCTTTCCTTGGGAAGGTAAGGACATAGAGCCAGTGTTGGTGGAGCAGATGTTAAGGTACCATGGGGAGGAATAGCCCAGTGAGATATTTCTCTCCTGGCCCCTTCTGTGTAGGGGCAATTGTTGGACATATTCAATACTAGAGGTGTATCAGTCCCTGGATATGTTGTATTTTGGAGGAGGGGATGCTGTTTCTTTGGAGATAGGCTTGTAGTTGCTCTCTTTGGCAAGGAAAGCAGGTTTGGATGCGCTCATGAGGTGCTCTTAGGGATTTTAAAGGCTTTTCCCAACAGACAGTTCTCTGGGTTAGAGCTGTTGAGCTTTCAGCAGGAATGCAAAGGCCAAGCTTGTGACCCTTTTTTCCTGGTGCCTTTAGTGTGTGAGCAGTCCCTGGTGCTGTTGTCTTTGGATCCTGACTCTGGGAGAGGGAAGGCTTAGGATGGTACCTAGAGCTGAGAAGGAAAGTGCTGAGGGCAGCGTGTGCGCTGCTAGTTTGAGGGGTGCAGTTGAAGTTGTAGGCAGCAAGAGCTTTCTCAGCTGGCACTGTTGTGAGCTCTGTTTTTGCCAGATGGTTTCAAGTTGGTAGGTGGACTCTGCCAGAGAGAAAAGATTTGTTTGGGCAAAGAGGTTTGTCTGGCTCTTGGAGTGTGGTGCAAAAAAGAGTCTGCTCTTGGAAGGGGAAGATTCAGGAAAACTTTTTGTTCTGACACCGTTGATTTGAGTGCAGGGACGTTTCTAACTTGCCTCTGCCCTTGGGGTGGTTTTGAGCAGCGAAAGGTGCGTTTCCTTCTTTGGCAAGTCGTCAGTGCCATCGTGTGGTTGTTGCGATGAGTGCTGACAGTGCCCAGGAAAAAGCCAAGTGCTTCATTGGCACGGCCCCAGTCGTGTGGGAGCAGTTGGTGGAAGAACTCCGCTGTGCAGTCTGCCTCTTGGAGACGTAAAAGAATGTGTTCCTATGCATAGCGGGGAAGCAAGAGGAATCTTTTCATTGTTGGCTGTGCAGTTTCTAAGCGGCAAAAGTAAAGGCAGTTCCAGCATGGCCTCTTTCTTTCAGAACCTTTTCTGTGCCATCATGAAAATGCTCAACATGTAACTCGCACCCATTGAACTGCATCAAAGGTCCTGGAGCTATGCACTTTCCTTCAAGCTCTATGTACCATCTCTCCACCTCTCGCGGATCCCAAACCCCTTCCAAACATCCAGCAGCTGCTTCTGCACGCAGGGAACAAATGCTAGAACAAGGCGTTGGCCTTCATAGTCCCTCTAAAATCTGTAAACTAAGCAAAACATACCAGTGACCAGCATTTTCCTTCGCAAATATATATATATAGAGCATCATCACATTCTGTCAAAGTGGGTAAGTTCACCCTTGCAGTGCAGCTTTTCCAGCCGCAGTTCGGACTGAGAGATGTGCCAGGAGAGAAAGCATTTGTTGACTTTCCTTCTTCTCTGGAACACTTGATACTCGCAGTGCAATCACTTCCACACAACTTCGGTGTGCCCAGGTTCAAGCAGCTAGAGCTCACAGAGATGGGAAAGTCAGGGCAGAAGACGTTTCAAAAAAACGTTACAGCAGCATTAAAACTGTGCACAGCAGTCTGCAGCACTCTAGCTTACTTCTCTGACAGACATGCCATCCCATTGTGGGCTCTCACAGCTCGGTTGCAAGCTATCTTGGTTGCAAGCTACTCTCCTGAAGAAAAGAACTATAAGAAAAAGCCAATGCTGGGCTGCGCCTTCCCCTTGCTTCACGTAAAGCCACCCCATGCTGCACTCTGCACTTCCCTTCTCCGCCCCATTGACCACTGTGTTTTCTGAATCTCGAAGCCTAAAGTTCAGCGATATTGTTTCAGCGGAGGGCTGGAAGAGGAATAGGTAGCAGCACAGCTAAAAGTAGCTGTCGCTGAGCTTTCTCCTTCCCAAAGCTAATGTGAATACGGCAGGTAGGCGAGTGGCAGCTACCCTCCTCTCTCAGCTTATATGCTGCATGCACGAGCCCGGTGCTCTGCGCCGTCGTTCACCCTCTTAAGTACCCTTGTCGCGCTTTCATTCTGCCAGAGTCGAACAGTCGTCTACTTCTCGCACAGAGAGCACAGTGCCGGCAGCGCAACCCTCCAGGCGGCTGCTTCTGCCGAAAGACGCCTGGGCTATGCACTTTCCCTCTCAGTGCTAGGTAGATCTACATTCTGTCTGTGTTGTGCTCTGAATCTTAACGAAAACATTCTCAGCTAAGTCTCGCACACAGAAGAGTTTTAGGTCAACGAGCTTGCCCAAAGATTGCCCCCGTCCCTATACAAACTTATATTTACACCCCATTCCAGTGGTAATCCTCTTTCCTTTACAGCCTGCACAGCGCTGTCAGATCGCGGTGCTCTCCGCACCTGCCTTCTCACTCCCAAGTACCATGGTGCACCTTAAAGCCTTGCAGGGAGCGAAGACACCGGTAGGCATCTCGCACAGAAGAACGGGCCAGGACGCAAAGATGTTCTTCCTTTCTCCTCGTTGTCGCCCACATTGTGGTGATGTGTTGAAAGTCTTGGCCAGCGAAAGGCTAATCCAGCAAGTGCTTCTCTCTTGACGCATTTTGCTGAGCGAGAGCTACACGGATAGTTTAGAATCTGTGAAACAGCAAGACAATGATTGCACGTCGAGCTGAGCAAAAGCCGTGCACGGCACACCGTGGCTGCGTGCAGTGTTCACGCGGAAGAGCGGCAAAGCTCCAAGCCCTCGCTGGGCTTCCGTTCTGCCCGGAGCACAGGCGGCGAAGAACGAAGCAGCTGGGCACCGGCTTCATGTAGCCAGTGGAGCGAATTGCAAATGTCCAGCCGAGAGCTGCTTCACAAGCAGATTCAGCTGAGAACGCTCTGGCTGCTTCAGAAAGGAAGGCGCAGCCCTTGCACTCCAGCACACAACCGGGCCAGAAACAGGTCCTTCAACCTTCAGTGCTGCCGACTCCATGCAGCTTGAGCACACCCAGAAGGACGCGTCCAGAAAGAAGGCGTTCTTCGAGTACCCCCCTCCTCCAAGGAGCCTCGAAACTGAGCACAACACGCTGCGGCTCGGCAGCTTCCTTCTCAGCGAGACGTACCGTCACATTTATGCACTCTCGCAGCTCCGTTGCCCACTTGCAGCAGCTGCTGCTACCGAAGCAAAAGGCTCCAGAAGTAAAAGCCACTGCTGGGCTGCACGTTCCCTCTGCCTCACGTAAAGCAGCAGAAACTGGCCGCTGCACTCTGTCCTTCCATTCTCTGCCGCACCTGCCACTGTCATCTCTGCGTCTCCAAGCATAAACCTGGGCACAAATGCTTTCCGGGGAAAGCTGGAAGAGAAATAGGTAGCAGCACAAGTAGCTGCAAGTGGAACTTCCTGGTTTCAACTGCTAACGTGAGTCCGCAAAGAAGCGAGTGACGGCCACGCTTCCCCTTGCAGCCTGTGCGATGCGCACAGCAGCTCGGGGCTCTGCCTTCATTCCTACGCTCTCCGTACCACGGTCGCGCTTTCATTCTGCCGGAGTCGAAGCGTCCTCTACTTCTCGCACAAGAGCATTGTGCCCGCAGCGAAATGCTCCAGCCGACTGCTTCTGCCGGAACACGCCCTGGCCTATGCACTTTCCCTCGCAGCGACATACACCAGCACACTGGGTCTTTCTTGTCGTCCAAATGTAAAGGGAAAGGTTCTCCGCTCCGTCTGGCACAGAGAACAGTTTTAGGTCGACAAGCTCACCCAGAGCTCACCCTCGACGCGTGGAAACCCGCATTTGCACCCCATTCCAGCGGCAGCCCGTCCTTCCTTTACAGCCTGCACAGCGCCGTCAGATCGCGGTGCTCTCCGCACCTGCCTTCTCACTTCCAAGTACCAGCGCGAACCTTACAGCCTTGCAGGCAGCGAAGACGCGGCGAGGCGTCTCGCACAGAAGAACGGGCCAGGACGCAAAGATGGTCTTCCTTTCTCCTCCTCCTCCTCCTCCTTGCCCGAGTGGTGGTGCTGTGCTGAAAGTCTTGGCCGGCGAAAGGCTTATGCAGCAAGTGCTTCTCTCCTGACGCATTTCGCTGAGCGAGAGAGCTGCACGGACACTTTCGACTCTGGGAAACAGCAAGACAATGATTGCACGTCGAGCTGAGCAAAAGCCGTGCACGGCACACCGTGGCTGCGTGCAGTGTTCACGCGGAAGAGCGGCAAAGCTCCAAGCCCTCGCTGGGCTTCCGTTCTGCCCGGAGCACAGGCGGCGAAGAACGAAGCAGCTGGGCACCGGCTTCATGTAGCCAGTGGAGCGAATTGCAAATGTCCAGCCGAGAGCTGCTTCACAAGCAGATTCAGCTGAGAACGCTCTGGCTGCTTCAGAAAGGAAGGCGCAGCCCTTGCACTCCAGCACACAACCGGGCCAGAAACAGGTCCTTCAACCTTCAGTGCTGCCGACTCCATGCAGCTTGAGCACACCCAGAAGGACGCGTCCAGAAAGAAGGCGTTCTTCGAGTACCCCCCTCCTCCAAGGAGCCTCGAAACTGAGCACAACACGCTGCGGCTCGGCAGCTTCCTTCTCAGCGAGACGTACCGTCACATTTATGCACTCTCGCAGCTCCGTTGCCCACTTGCAGCAGCTGCTGCTACCGAAGCAAAAGGCTCCAGAAGTAAAAGCCACTGCTGGGCTGCACGTTCCCTCTGCCTCACGTAAAGCAGCAGAAACTGGCCGCTGCACTCTGTCCTTCCATTCTCTGCCGCACCTGCCACTGTCATCTCTGCGTCTCCAAGCATAAACCTGGGCACAAATGCTTTCCGGGGAAAGCTGGAAGAGAAATAGGTAGCAGCACAAGTAGCTGCAAGTGGAACTTCCTGGTTTCAACTGCTAACGTGAGTCCGCAAAGAAGCGAGTGACGGCCACGCTTCCCCTTGCAGCCTGTGCGATGCGCACAGCAGCTCGGGGCTCTGCCTTCATTCCTACGCTCTCCGTACCACGGTCGCGCTTTCATTCTGCCGGAGTCGAAGCGTCCTCTACTTCTCGCACAAGAGCATTGTGCCCGCAGCGAAATGCTCCAGCCGACTGCTTCTGCCGGAACACGCCCTGGCCTATGCACTTTCCCTCGCAGCGACATACACCAGCACACTGGGTCTTTCTTGTCGTCCAAATGTAAAGGGAAAGGTTCTCCGCTCCGTCTGGCACAGAGAACAGTTTTAGGTCGACAAGCTCACCCAGAGCTCACCCTCGACGCGTGGAAACCCGCATTTGCACCCCATTCCAGCGGCAGCCCGTCCTTCCTTTACAGCCTGCACAGCGCCGTCAGATCGCGGTGCTCTCCGCACCTGCCTTCTCACTTCCAAGTACCAGCGCGAACCTTACAGCCTTGCAGGCAGCGAAGACGCGGCGAGGCGTCTCGCACAGAAGAACGGGCCAGGACGCAAAGATGGTCTTCCTTTCTCCTCCTCCTCCTCCTCCTTGCCCGAGTGGTGGTGCTGTGCTGAAAGTCTTGGCCGGCGAAAGGCTTATGCAGCAAGTGCTTCTCTCCTGACGCATTTCGCTGAGCGAGAGAGCTGCACGGACACTTTCGACTCTGGGAAACAGCAAGACAATGATTGCACGTCGAGCTGAGCAAAAGCCGTGCACGGCACACCGTGGCTGCGTGCAGTGTTCACGCGGAAGAGCGGCAAAGCTCCAAGCCCTCGCTGGGCTTCCGTTCTGCCCGGAGCACAGGCGGCGAAGAACGAAGCAGCTGGGCACCGGCTTCATGTAGCCAGTGGAGCGAATTGCAAATGTCCAGCCGAGAGCTGCTTCACAAGCAGATTCAGCTGAGAACGCTCTGGCTGCTTCAGAAAGGAAGGCGCAGCCCTTGCACTCCAGCACACAACCGGGCCAGAAACAGGTCCTTCAACCTTCAGTGCTGCCGACTCCATGCAGCTTGAGCACACCCAGAAGGACGCGTCCAGAAAGAAGGCGTTCTTCGAGTACCCCCCTCCTCCAAGGAGCCTCGAAACTGAGCACAACACGCTGCGGCTCGGCAGCTTCCTTCTCAGCGAGACGTACCGTCACATTTATGCACTCTCGCAGCTCCGTTGCCCACTTGCAGCAGCTGCTGCTACCGAAGCAAAAGGCTCCAGAAGTAAAAGCCACTGCTGGGCTGCACGTTCCCTCTGCCTCACGTAAAGCAGCAGAAACTGGCCGCTGCACTCTGTCCTTCCATTCTCTGCCGCACCTGCCACTGTCATCTCTGCGTCTCCAAGCATAAACCTGGGCACAAATGCTTTCCGGGGAAAGCTGGAAGAGAAATAGGTAGCAGCACAAGTAGCTGCAAGTGGAACTTCCTGGTTTCAACTGCTAACGTGAGTCCGCAAAGAAGCGAGTGACGGCCACGCTTCCCCTTGCAGCCTGTGCGATGCGCACAGCAGCTCGGGGCTCTGCCTTCATTCCTACGCTCTCCGTACCACGGTCGCGCTTTCATTCTGCCGGAGTCGAAGCGTCCTCTACTTCTCGCACAAGAGCATTGTGCCCGCAGCGAAATGCTCCAGCCGACTGCTTCTGCCGGAACACGCCCTGGCCTATGCACTTTCCCTCGCAGCGACATACACCAGCACACTGGGTCTTTCTTGTCGTCCAAATGTAAAGGGAAAGGTTCTCCGCTCCGTCTGGCACAGAGAACAGTTTTAGGTCGACAAGCTCACCCAGAGCTCACCCTCGACGCGTGGAAACCCGCATTTGCACCCCATTCCAGCGGCAGCCCGTCCTTCCTTTACAGCCTGCACAGCGCCGTCAGATCGCGGTGCTCTCCGCACCTGCCTTCTCACTTCCAAGTACCAGCGCGAACCTTACAGCCTTGCAGGCAGCGAAGACGCGGCGAGGCGTCTCGCACAGAAGAACGGGCCAGGACGCAAAGATGGTCTTCCTTTCTCCTCCTCCTCCTCCTCCTTGCCCGAGTGGTGGTGCTGTGCTGAAAGTCTTGGCCGGCGAAAGGCTTATGCAGCAAGTGCTTCTCTCCTGACGCATTTCGCTGAGCGAGAGAGCTGCACGGACACTTTCGACTCTGGGAAACAGCAAGACAATGATTGCACGTCGAGCTGAGCAAAAGCCGTGCACGGCACACCGTGGCTGCGTGCAGTGTTCACGCGGAAGAGCGGCAAAGCTCCAAGCCCTCGCTGGGCTTCCGTTCTGCCCGGAGCACAGGCGGCGAAGAACGAAGCAGCTGGGCACCGGCTTCATGTAGCCAGTGGAGCGAATTGCAAATGTCCAGCCGAGAGCTGCTTCACAAGCAGATTCAGCTGAGAACGCTCTGGCTGCTTCAGAAAGGAAGGCGCAGCCCTTGCACTCCAGCACACAACCGGGCCAGAAACAGGTCCTTCAACCTTCAGTGCTGCCGACTCCATGCAGCTTGAGCACACCCAGAAGGACGCGTCCAGAAAGAAGGCGTTCTTCGAGTACCCCCCTCCTCCAAGGAGCCTCGAAACTGAGCACAACACGCTGCGGCTCGGCAGCTTCCTTCTCAGCGAGACGTACCGTCACATTTATGCACTCTCGCAGCTCCGTTGCCCACTTGCAGCAGCTGCTGCTACCGAAGCAAAAGGCTCCAGAAGTAAAAGCCACTGCTGGGCTGCACGTTCCCTCTGCCTCACGTAAAGCAGCAGAAACTGGCTACTTGTGCTGCTACCTATTTCTCTTCCAGCTTTCCCCGGAAAGCATTTGTGCCCAGGTTTATGCTTGGAGACGCAGAGATGACAGTGGCAGGTGCGGCAGAGAATGGAAGGACAGAGTGCAGCGGCCAGTTTCTGCTGCTTTACGTGAGGCAGAGGGAACGTGCAGCCCAGCAGTGGCTTTTACTTCTGGAGCCTTTTGCTTCGGTAGCAGCAGCTGCTGCAAGTGGGCAACGGAGCTGCGAGAGTGCATAAATGTGACGGTACGTCTCGCTGAGAAGGATATAACATTCTTCGACTACAGGGAGAGTCCATGGGGCTTTTCCCATGGGGTCTCTCAAACAGATGTAGGATGCAGCTCCCTTTTTATGCCAAGTTCCCGGCCCCAGCACCCTCTTCCTTTTCCCCACTGGCTGAGGTACTCAGGAGATACAGACTTCCCAAAGTGCCTACTCTATGCCCTCCTCTAATATGCACCCCCCTTTTGGTATTGAAAAGAAAGAAAAAGAAACTATTCCTAATTCTGTTAAGTGTTTGTTGCCTTGTTGTAGGTTCAGGAATTTAACAGGGCCTTGATTAATCAACAGTCTCTGTTGGTTACCAACAGTTCTAGAGAACTAATAGTTTCTTCTGTTACTTCACTATCGATAAGTTCCTAGCCTTGTCTACAGGCAGATTCACATGGTCTGTTTGTAAAGACTCATTCGTCTCATTCCTTTTAATCCCTCCTCTTTTTATTTTGCCTCTTTTTTTCTTTACAAACCTTAATTACCATTGATTTAATTTTTTCTTCTTGAGTCTTCTTGGATTTTGCTATTATTTGCAGTGACATCCTCATCTATCCTTTTGTAGACATTTCTGGATCAGGTAGGCATGGCTGCTACCGGCATCCCCTTGACCACCTGCTGAAAGAGCTGCACTCAGCAAGGTGTCACACATGATAAAAAGATTAGAGTTGCTATAGCATGTAAGAGGAGAAATCATATTCATTTAGCCCATAGCTGGCCAGTTAACCATGAAAACATATCCCATTCCCATCCTTTCCACATTTGGACAGGTCCATGAGCTGACGTTATTTCCTTTGTTATTTTTTTGACCACTTTTCCGCTGTCATCTGCTTGCAAACAGCAGCTCGAGTCATTTAATTTCCCACAAACTCCTCCTTCTTCTGCTAACAGATAATCTAGTACCATCCAATGTTGAAATACCGCTTTCCTCGTTTAAGTGGGTTGGTCAGCAAGAAAGTCAAGAGCTGTGGCTGTTTGGTTGGTTATTATTTCCGAGACAGCTTGTAACCTAATTATCCCATTCAAATGATAAATGGGTTCCCAGGCATCTGGGATTAATTCCTTAGGATTCCAAGTGGCTGGTCCATCCTGTTGTGGAACTGGTTCTGGTGGCCATTCATCTTTTCCCCATTTTGGGGTGCTCCCTCCAGCCAGGGCTGCATCAGTTGACTGCTTTTCTCTAATTAAATCATCACAGATTTTGATTCCTAAGCGATTTCCCTGAACTTGTGGCAACAAAAAGAACAACGGGCTAATATACCCCATACCCATACCATATCCCTGACCAGTTTGGAGGTAACCTGAGCTAAGCATGTTGGCCACAAATGCAATAATGTCCTTTCAAAGCCTGTGTTCCATTATCAAAGGGGCCTTTCTACCTTTTGTCATCAATTGGTGGGTCAAAATACAGCGGGATTCCTGGGCCTAACGGTCCTCCAATAGTTGCTCCACCATAAGGGTCACAGTATTTGCGTTTCCAAGCTCCCAAATGGGGTTCCCATCTACATTTACGTCTGCAAGCTGTTTGGTTGGATTTGGAGCAGAACTCACTAAGAGGGTTTGAGTTCCAATCTGGTGTTGCCATTCCCACTGATAATCATGAGCAACATGTGTTCTACTTGTGGAATTTTCGTGGGGACATCTTAAAAATAGGTGGTCAAAAAAACCCCTTGTCCCTCCCCATTGCTTTACAGGCTTCCAAATATTTTTGGTAAGTGTGTTAAGAACACTTTACCCAGCTACCATTAGTGAGCTTAACAGGTATTTGATTGCATTTGTCTTGATATTTGGAACAATTGTAAGGAGGGCAACTGGGGGTCCAAGCCCAATTGTTTAAACCCAGAGGGGAAGTAAATTCATACATGTCTTTTCCTACATAGACCCCCTCTGTCCTATTTAGGCAATAAGTGCCTGTTGGAGAAGAATGAAGTGGCCGTGAACTTCCTTCTTTGGCCCCAAATCCCGTCCTAGTATGGACCCCACCATTTAGGTTCAGCTGGGCTAGCCAACCATGGCCACTCTTCAGATCCTCCTGGCCCTCCACAGAGCCAGCAATTGCTAAGGTTAAAAACTTTTGCTACTTCTTCTCCTAAGGCTGCAAATTGATTCTCTCACACCTGGCCTAAACTCAGCTGACCATATAAAAGTAGAATTATTAATGAAAATATTTTAATTGTGTGATCTAGTTAGCTAGTCTAATTTTCATGTTGTCTTCTGCACCACCTGTGGCAAATGAAGACACATAAAACCACTTAACCTAAAACAATGGCCGCAAGTATTAGCCCCCCAGTGAGGAGACAGAGGCATCCTACAACATTCTTCAACTACAGGGAGAGGCCATGGGGCTTTTCCTGTGCAGTCTCTCAAATGATTGTGGGACACTACTCCCATTTTATGCTAAGTTCCCAGCCATAGCACCCTCTTCCTTTTCCCCTTTGGCTGAGGTACTCAGGAGGTAAAGACTTCCTGAATTGCCTACTCTATGCCCCCATGTAATATGCACCCCCCTTTTGGTATAGAAAAGGAGGAAGAAGAAACTATTCCTAATTCTATTAAGCCTTTGTTGCCTTGCTCTAGGTTCAGGAATTTAACAGGGCCTTGGCTGAGCAACAGTCTCTGTTGATTAGTAACAGTTTCTAAAACTAATACTTTCTTCTATTACTTCCCTATCTGTTACTGCTCTATGCTAGCCTTGTCTAAGAGTGGATTCACACAGTCTGTTTGTAAAGACACATCCATCTTACTCCTTTCACTCCCACACCTTCTTGGAGGTGGGACGGCTCCCCCCGGCACAGCACCTGGAAAAAAACCCCCGTATATGCACACACACACCTGCACTTACCCTGCACTCTGCTGCACACCCCCCCCCCCCCCCCCCACTAACCCCCGCCTCCATATCCCTACCATGCCACTCTCAGCTGCCCTGCCCCCACCGTCCCAGCGGGCTGGCAGCACCCACTCCTCACATGCTTCCCCATGCCTTGCATTTCCTTCCTGCCCCCTCTGTAGCCTTCCCTCTACCTGCCTTTTCTCCATTGCCTTGCATTGACTTGCTCACCCATCCCCCACCTGACTTCCTTTCACAGTCATCTAGGTCTGGCCTTACCTTTTCTTTTCCTTCTAGGACCCTCATTGCCTTGCCTCACCTCGCCAAGCCACCACTTGCCTTGCCTTGCCCTTGAACCCCTTGCCTTCCATTACCTTGCTCACCCCTCCCCCACCTGGAATTCAAGACCCCTTTTCAATGACATTTCTGGGCCTTGCCCTGCCCTTTCTGCTCCTCCTAGGAATCTCAAGGCTCTCAAGTATCTCCGGTGTTTCAGGATCACATGAGAGGAAGACCAGGCAAGGACACATGTTGCCACACTCATCTATACGGGCAGCCTTTGTCTGGGACCAATCTTTGCATGTCTTGAATCTTGGAAGGGCAATTCACATTTTGCCCTTGAGCTCCGGGACCAGAAGGAGAGTTCTTTTGCATACAAAGGAAAGCAGGTAGCTCAAGTCTCTTAGGTGCAGATTAGAGATGACTCACACAGGATCAAGGCCACACAGAGCAGTTGGGCCTAGCCACTTTTGTGTACCAGAAGTCCTTGAATGTACTTCTCACCTGCCTTGCCTCGCCTTGCCTTGGCAACGCAACAGTTTCCTTGCCTTGCCCTGCTAGCCCTCCGTAGCCTTGCATTCCCTTGCATGCCCATGCCACACCCTTGACCTGCCTACTGCTTTCCTCCAGGGCCTTGGCTTGCCGAGCCCTTCTTGTTTCTGCCTGGCCTACCCATCAGTGGACTTTCCTTCCTCCTAGAGGCAAGCCTTGCCTCTAACTTCTGGGCCTTCTCTTGCCTACCACTCCATTTATTTCCCCCTCACTGCTCTGGCCTTGCCTACCTCTTGCTTGACTTGCCTGCAATTGCCTGCACTTGGTTTGCAGTGCCTTGCCTGCATGGAAGGCAAGGTAAAGAGTGGTAGGCAGGGCAAAGCCAGCAAGTTGTAGGTAGTGCGAGACGTAGGCAAAGGAAGCAAAGCAAGGGTAGCTTAGGAAAAACTAGGCAAGGCACTGAAGGCAAGGCAAGGCCAAGGGACTTGCAGTGCCTTTCCTTGGGAAGGTAAGGACATAGAGCCAGTGTTGGTGGAGCAGATGTTAAGGTACCATGGGGAGGAATAGCCCAGTGAGATATTTCTCTCCTGGCCCCTTCTGTGTAGGGGCAATTGTTGGACATATTCAATACTAGAGGTGTATCAGTCCCTGGATATGTTGTATTTTGGAGGAGGGGATGCTGTTTCTTTGGAGATAGGCTTGTAGTTGCTCTCTTTGGCAAGGAAAGCAGGTTTGGATGCGCTCATGAGGTGCTCTTAGGGATTTTAAAGGCTTTTCCCAACAGACAGTTCTCTGGGTTAGAGCTGTTGAGCTTTCAGCAGGAATGCAAAGGCCAAGCTTGTGACCCTTTTTTCCTGGTGCCTTTAGTGTGTGAGCAGTCCCTGGTGCTGTTGTCTTTGGATCCTGACTCTGGGAGAGGGAAGGCTTAGGATGGTACCTAGAGCTGAGAAGGAAAGTGCTGAGGGCAGCGTGTGCGCTGCTAGTTTGAGGGGTGCAGTTGAAGTTGTAGGCAGCAAGAGCTTTCTCAGCTGGCACTGTTGTGAGCTCTGTTTTTGCCAGATGGTTTCAAGTTGGTAGGTGGACTCTGCCAGAGAGAAAAGATTTGTTTGGGCAAAGAGGTTTGTCTGGCTCTTGGAGTGTGGTGCAAAAAAGAGTCTGCTCTTGGAAGGGGAAGATTCAGGAAAACTTTTTGTTCTGACACCGTTGATTTGAGTGCAGGGACGTTTCTAACTTGCCTCTGCCCTTGGGGTGGTTTTGAGCAGCGAAAGCTGCGTTTCCTTCTTTGGCAAGTCGTCAGTGCCATCGTGTGGTTGTTGCGATGAGTGCTGACAGTGCCCAGGAAAAAGCCAAGTGCTTCATTGGCACGGCCCCAGTCGTGTGGGAGCAGTTGGTGGAAGAACTCCGCTGTGCAGTCTGCCTCTTGGAGACGTAAAAGAATGTGTTCCTATGCATAGCGGGGAAGCAAGAGGAATCTTTTCATTGTTGGCTGTGCAGTTTCTAAGCGGCAAAAGTAAAGGCAGTTCCAGCATGGCCTCTTTCTTTCAGAACCTTTTCTGTGCCATCATGAAAATGCTCAACATGTAACTCGCACCCATTGAACTGCATCAAAGGTCCTGGAGCTATGCACTTTCCTTCAAGCTCTATGTACCATCTCTCCACCTCTCGCGGATCCCAAACCCCTTCCAAACATCCAGCAGCTGCTTCTGCACGCAGGGAACAAATGCTAGAACAAGGCGTTGGCCTTCATAGTCCCTCTAAAATCTGTAAACTAAGCAAAACATACCAGTGACCAGCATTTTCCTTCGCAAATATATATATAGAGCATCATCACATTCTGTCAAAGTGGGTAAGTTCACCCTTGCAGTGCAGCTTTTCCAGCCGCAGTTCGGACTGAGAGATGTGCCAGGAGAGAAAGCATTTGTTGACTTTCCTTCTTCTCTGGAACACTTGATACTCGCAGTGCAATCACTTCCACACAACTTCGGTGTGCCCAGGTTCAAGCAGCTAGAGCTCACAGAGATGGGAAAGTCAGGGCAGAAGACGTTTCAAAAAAACGTTACAGCAGCATTAAAACTGTGCACAGCAGTCTGCAGCACTCTAGCTTACTTCTCTGACAGACATGCCATCCCATTGTGGGCTCTCACAGCTCGGTTGCAAGCTATCTTGGTTGCAAGCTACTCTTCTGAAGAAAAGAACTATAAGAAAAAGCCAATGCTGGGCTGCGCCTTCCCCTTGCTTCACGTAAAGCCACCCCATGCTGCACTCTGCACTTCCCTTCTCCGCCCCATTGACCACTGTGTTTTCTGAATCTCGAAGCCTAAAGTTCAGCGATATTGTTTCAGCGGAGGGCTGGAAGAGGAATAGGTAGCAGCACAGCTAAAAGTAGCTGTCGCTGAGCTTTCTCCTTCCCAAAGCTAATGTGAATACGGCAGGTAGGCGAGTGGCAGCTACCCTCCTCTCTCAGCTTATATGCTGCATGCACGAGCCCGGTGCTCTGCGCCGTCGTTCACCCTCTTAAGTACCCTTGTCGCGCTTTCATTCTGCCAGAGTCGAACAGTCGTCTACTTCTCGCACAGAGAGCACAGTGCCGGCAGCGCAACCCTCCAGGCGGCTGCTTCTGCCGAAAGACGCCTGGGCTATGCACTTTCCCTCTCAGTGCTAGGTAGATCTACATTCTGTCTGTGTTGTGCTCTGAATCTTAACGAAAACATTCTCAGCTAAGTCTCGCACACAGAAGAGTTTTAGGTCAACGAGCTTGCCCAAAGATTGCCCCCGTCCCTATACAAACTTATATTTACACCCCATTCCAGTGGTAATCCTCTTTCCTTTACAGCCTGCACAGCGCTGTCAGATCGCGGTGCTCTCCGCACCTGCCTTCTCACTCCCAAGTACCAGCGCGAACCTTACAGCCTTGCAGGCAGCGAAGACACCGGTAGGCATCTCGCACAGAAGAACGGGCCAGGACGCAAAGATGGTCTTCCTTTCTCCTCGTTGTCGCCCACATTGTGGTGATGTGTTGAAAGTCTTGGCCAGCGAAAGGCTAATCCAGCAAGTGCTTCTCTCTTGACGCATTTTGCTGAGCGAGAGCTACACGGATAGTTTAGAATCTGTGAAACAGCAAGACAATGATTGCACGTCGAGCTGAGCAAAAGCCGTGCACGGCACACCGTGGCTGCGTGCAGTGTTCATGCGGAAGAGCGGCAAAGCTCCAAGCCCTCGCTGGGCTTCCGTTCTGCCCGGAGCACAGGCGGCGAAGAACGAAGCAGCTGGGCACCGGCTTCATGTAGCCAGTGGAGCGAATTGCAAATGTCCAGCCGAGAGCTGCTTCACAAGCAGATTCAGCTGAGAACGCTCTGGCTGCTTCAGAAAGGAAGGCGCAGCCCTTGCACTCCAGCACACAACCGGGCCAGAAACAGGTCCTTCAACCTTCAGTGCTGCCGACTCCATGCAGCTTGAGCACACCCAGAAGGACGCGTCCAGAAAGAAGGCGTTCTTCGAGTACCCCCCTCCTCCAAGGAGCCTCGAAACTGAGCACAACACGCTGCGGCTCGGCAGCTTCCTTCTCAGCGAGACGTACCGTCACATTTATGCACTCTCGCAGCTCCGTTGCCCACTTGCAGCAGCTGCTGCTACCGAAGCAAAAGGCTCCAGAAGTAAAAGCCACTGCTGGGCTGCACGTTCCCTCTGCCTCACGTAAAGCAGCAGAAACTGGCCGCTGCACTCTGTCCTTCCATTCTCTGCCGCACCTGCCACTGTCATCTCTGCGTCTCCAAGCATAAACCTGGGCACAAATGCTTTCCGGGGAAAGCTGGAAGAGAAATAGGTAGCAGCACAAGTAGCTGCAAGTGGAACTTCCTGGTTTCAACTGCTAACGTGAGTCCGCAAAGAAGCGAGTGACGGCCACGCTTCCCCTTGCAGCCTGTGCGATGCGCACAGCAGCTCGGGGCTCTGCCTTCATTCCTACGCTCTCCGTACCACGGTCGCGCTTTCATTCTGCCGGAGTCGAAGCGTCGCCTACTTCTCGCACAAGAGCATTGTGCCCGCAGCGAAATGCTCCAGCCGACTGCTTCTGCCGGAACACGCCCTGGCCTATGCACTTTCCCTCGCAGCGACATACACCAGCACACTGGGTCTTTCTTGTCGTCCAAATGTAAAGGGAAAGGTTCTCCGCTCCGTCTGGCACAGAGAACAGTTTTAGGTCGACAAGCTCACCCAGAGCTCACCCTCGACGCGTGGAAACCCGCATTTGCACCCCATTCCAGCGGCAGCCCGTCCTTCCTTTACAGCCTGCACAGCGCCGTCAGATCGCGGTGCTCTCCGCACCTGCCTTCTCACTTCCAAGTACCAGCGCGAACCTTACAGCCTTGCAGGCAGCGAAGACGCGGCGAGGCGTCTCGCACAGAAGAACGGGCCAGGACGCAAAGATGGTCTTCCTTTCTCCTCCTCCTCCTCCTCCTTGCCCGAGTGGTGGTGCTGTGCTGAAAGTCTTGGCCGGCGAAAGGCTTATGCAGCAAGTGCTTCTCTCCTGACGCATTTCGCTGAGCGAGAGAGCTGCACGGACACTTTCGACTCTGGGAAACAGCAAGACAATGATTGCACGTCGAGCTGAGCAAAAGCCGTGCACGGCACACCGTGGCTGCGTGCAGTGTTCACGCGGAAGAGCGGCAAAGCTCCAAGCCCTCGCTGGGCTTCCGTTCTGCCCGGAGCACAGGCGGCGAAGAACGAAGCAGCTGGGCACCGGCTTCATGTAGCCAGTGGAGCGAATTGCAAATGTCCAGCCGAGAGCTGCTTCACAAGCAGATTCAGCTGAGAACGCTCTGGCTGCTTCAGAAAGGAAGGCGCAGCCCTTGCACTCCAGCACACAACCGGGCCAGAAACAGGTCCTTCAACCTTCAGTGCTGCCGACTCCATGCAGCTTGAGCACACCCAGAAGGACGCGTCCAGAAAGAAGGCGTTCTTCGAGTACCCCCCTCCTCCAAGGAGCCTCGAAACTGAGCACAACACGCTGCGGCTCGGCAGCTTCCTTCTCAGCGAGACGTACCGTCACATTTATGCACTCTCGCAGCTCCGTTGCCCACTTGCAGCAGCTGCTGCTACCGAAGCAAAAGGCTCCAGAAGTAAAAGCCACTGCTGGGCTGCACGTTCCCTCTGCCTCACGTAAAGCAGCAGAAACTGGCTACTTGTGCTGCTACCTATTTCTCTTCCAGCTTTCCCCGGAAAGCATTTGTGCCCAGGTTTATGCTTGGAGACGCAGAGATGACAGTGGCAGGTGCGGCAGAGAATGGAAGGACAGAGTGCAGCGGCCAGTTTCTGCTGCTTTACGTGAGGCAGAGGGAACGTGCAGCCCAGCAGTGGCTTTTACTTCTGGAGCCTTTTGCTTCGGTAGCAGCAGCTGCTGCAAGTGGGCAACGGAGCTGCGAGAGTGCATAAATGTGACGGTACGTCTCGCTGAGAAGGATATAACATTCTTCGACTACAGGGAGAGTCCATGGGGCTTTTCCCATGGGGTCTCTCAAACAGATGTAGGATGCAGCTCCCTTTTTATGCCAAGTTCCCGGCCCCAGCACCCTCTTCCTTTTCCCCACTGGCTGAGGTACTCAGGAGATACAGACTTCCCAAAGTGCCTACTCTATGCCCTCCTCTAATATGCACCCCCCTTTTGGTATTGAAAAGAAAGAAAAAGAAACTATTCCTAATTCTGTTAAGTGTTTGTTGCCTTGTTGTAGGTTCAGGAATTTAACAGGGCCTTGATTAATCAACAGTCTCTGTTGGTTACCAACAGTTCTAGAGAACTAATAGTTTCTTCTGTTACTTCACTATCGATAAGTTCCTAGCCTTGTCTACAGGCAGATTCACATGGTCTGTTTGTAAAGACTCATTCGTCTCATTCCTTTTAATCCCTCCTCTTTTTATTTTGCCTCTTTTTTCTTTACAAACCTTAATTACCATTGATTTAATTTTTTCTTCTTGAGTCTTCTTGGATTTTGCTATTATTTGCAGTGACATCCTCATCTATCCTTTTGTAGACATTTCTGGATCAGGTAGGCATGGCTGCTACCGGCATCCCCTTGACCACCTGCTGAAAGAGCTGCACTCAGCAAGGTGTCACACATGATAAAAAGATTAGAGTTGCTATAGCATGTAAGAGGAGAAATCATATTCATTTAGCCCATAGCTGGCCAGTTAACCATGAAAACATATCCCATTCCCATCCTTTCCACATTTGGACAGGTCCATGAGCTGACGTTATTTCCTTTGTTATTTTTTTGACCACTTTTCCGCTGTCATCTGCTTGCAAACAGCAGCTCGAGTCATTTAATTTCCCACAAACTCCTCCTTCTTCTGCTAACAGATAATCTAGTACCATCCAATGTTGAAATACCGCTTTCCTCGTTTAAGTGGGTTGGTCAGCAAGAAAGTCAAGAGCTGTGGCTGTTTGGTTGGTTATTATTTCCGAGACAGCTTGTAACCTAATTATCCCATTCAAATGATAAATGGGTTCCCAGGCATCTGGGATTAATTCCTTAGGATTCCAAGTGGCTGGTCCATCCTGTTGTGGAACTGGTTCTGGTGGCCATTCATCTTTTCCCCATTTTGGGGTGCTCCCTCCAGCCAGGGCTGCATCAGTTGACTGCTTTTCTCTAATTAAATCATCACAGATTTTGATTCCTAAGCGATTTCCCTGAACTTGTGGCAACAAAAAGAACAACCGGCTAATATACCCCATACCCATACCATATCCCTGACCAGTTTGGAGGTAACCTGAGCTAAGCATGTTGGCCACAAATGCAATAATGTCCTTTCAAAGCCTGTGTTCCATTATCAAAGGGGCCTTTCTACCTTTTGTCATCAATTGGTGGGTCAAAATACAGCGGGATTCCTGGGCCTAACGGTCCTCCAATAGTTGCTCCACCATAAGGGTCACAGTATTTGCGTTTCCAAGCTCCCAAATGGGGTTCCCATCTACATTTACGTCTGCAAGCTGTTTGGTTGGATTTGGAGCAGAACTCACTAAGAGGGTTTGAGTTCCAATCTGGTGTTGCCATTCCCACTGATAATCATGAGCAACATGTGTTCTACTTGTGGAATTTTCGTGGGGACATCTTAAAAATAGGTGGTCAAAAAAACCCCTTGTCCCTCCCCATTGCTTTACAGGCTTCCAAATATTTTTGGTAAGTGTGTTAAGAACACTTTACCCAGCTACCATTAGTGAGCTTAACAGGTATTTGATTGCATTTGTCTTGATATTTGGAACAATTGTAAGGAGGGCAACTGGGGGTCCAAGCCCAATTGTTTAAACCCAGAGGGGAAGTAAATTCATACATGTCTTTTCCTACATAGACCCCCTCTGTCCTATTTAGGCAATAAGTGCCTGTTGGAGAAGAATGAAGTGGCCGTGAACTTCCTTCTTTGGCCCCAAATCCCGTCCTAGTATGGACCCCACCATTTAGGTTCAGCTGGGCTAGCCAACCATGGCCACTCTTCAGATCCTCCTGGCCCTCCACAGAGCCAGCAATTGCTAAGGTTAAAAACTTTTGCTACTTCTTCTCCTAAGGCTGCAAATTGATTCTCTCACACCTGGCCTAAACTCAGCTGACCATATAAAAGTAGAATTATTAATGAAAATATTTTAATTGTGTGATCTAGTTAGCTAGTCTAATTTTCATGTTGTCTTCTGCACCACCTGTGGCAAATGAAGACACATAAAACCACTTAACCTAAAACAATGGCCGCAAGTATTAGCCCCCCAGTGAGGAGACAGAGGCATCCTACAACATTCTTCAACTACAGGGAGAGGCCATGGGGCTTTTCCTGTGCAGTCTCTCTCAAATGATTGTGGGACACTACTCCCATTTTATGCTAAGTTCCCAGCCATAGCACCCTCTTCCTTTTCCCCTTTGGCTGAGGTACTCAGGAGGTAAAGACTTCCTGAATTGCCTACTCTATGCCCCCATGTAATATGCACCCCCCTTTTGGTATAGAAAAGGAGGAAGAAGAAACTATTCCTAATTCTATTAAGCCTTTGTTGCCTTGCTCTAGGTTCAGGAATTTAACAGGGCCTTGGCTGAGCAACAGTCTCTGTTGATTAGTAACAGTTTCTAAAACTAATACTTTCTTCTATTACTTCCCTATCTGTTACTGCTCTATGCTAGCCTTGTCTAAGAGTGGATTCACACAGTCTGTTTGTAAAGACACATCCATCTTACTCCTTTCACTCCCACACCTTCTTGGAGGTGGGACGGCTCCCCCCGGCACAGCACCTGGAAAAAAACCCCCGTATATGCACACACACACCTGCACTTACCCTGCACTCTGCTGCACACCCCCCCCCCCCCCCCCCACTAACCCCCGCCTCCATATCCCTACCATGCCACTCTCAGCTGCCCTGCCCCCACCGTCCCAGCGGGCTGGCAGCACCCACTCCTCACATGCTTCCCCATGCCTTGCATTTCCTTCCTGCCCCCTCTGTAGCCTTCCCTCTACCTGCCTTTTCTCCATTGCCTTGCATTGACTTGCTCACCCATCCCCCACCTGACTTCCTTTCACAGTCATCTAGGTCTGGCCTTACCTTTTCTTTTCCTTCTAGGACCCTCATTGCCTTGCCTCACCTCGCCAAGCCACCACTTGCCTTGCCTTGCCCTTGAACCCCTTGCCTTCCATTACCTTGCTCACCCCTCCCCCACCTGGAATTCAAGACCCCTTTTCAATGACATTTCTGGGCCTTGCCCTGCCCTTTCTGCTCCTCCTAGGAATCTCAAGGCTCTCAAGTATCTCCGGTGTTTCAGGATCACATGAGAGGAAGACCAGGCAAGGACACATGTTGCCACACTCATCTATACGGGCAGCCTTTGTCTGGGACCAATCTTTGCATGTCTTGAATCTTGGAAGGGCAATTCACATTTTGCCCTTGAGCTCCGGGACCAGAAGGAGAGTTCTTTTGCATACAAAGGAAAGCAGGTAGCTCAAGTCTCTTAGGTGCAGATTAGAGATGACTCACACAGGATCAAGGCCACACAGAGCAGTTGGGCCTAGCCACTTTTGTGTACCAGAAGTCCTTGAATGTACTTCTCACCTGCCTTGCCTCGCCTTGCCTTGGCAACGCAACAGTTTCCTTGCCTTGCCCTGCTAGCCCTCCGTAGCCTTGCATTCCCTTGCATGCCCATGCCACACCCTTGACCTGCCTACTGCTTTCCTCCAGGGCCTTGGCTTGCCGAGCCCTTCTTGTTTCTGCCTGGCCTACCCATCAGTGGACTTTCCTTCCTCCTAGAGGCAAGCCTTGCCTCTAACTTCTGGGCCTTCTCTTGCCTACCACTCCATTTATTTCCCCCTCACTGCTCTGGCCTTGCCTACCTCTTGCTTGACTTGCCTGCAATTGCCTGCACTTGGTTTGCAGTGCCTTGCCTGCATGGAAGGCAAGGTAAAGAGTGGTAGGCAGGGCAAAGCCAGCAAGTTGTAGGTAGTGCGAGACGTAGGCAAAGGAAGCAAAGCAAGGGTAGCTTAGGAAAAACTAGGCAAGGCACTGAAGGCAAGGCAAGGCCAAGGGACTTGCAGTGCCTTTCCTTGGGAAGGTAAGGACATAGAGCCAGTGTTGGTGGAGCAGATGTTAAGGTACCATGGGGAGGAATAGCCCAGTGAGATATTTCTCTCCTGGCCCCTTCTGTGTAGGGGCAATTGTTGGACATATTCAATACTAGAGGTGTATCAGTCCCTGGATATGTTGTATTTTGGAGGAGGGGATGCTGTTTCTTTGGAGATAGGCTTGTACTTGCTCTCTTTGGCAAGGAAAGCAGGTTTGGATGCGCTCATGAGGTGCTCTTAGGGATTTTAAAGGCTTTTCCCAACAGACAGTTCTCTGGGTTAGAGCTGTTGAGCTTTCAGCAGGAATGCAAAGGCCAAGCTTGTGACCCTTTTTTCCTGGTGCCTTTAGTGTGTGAGCAGTCCCTGGTGCTGTTGTCTTTGGATCCTGACTCTGGGAGAGGGAAGGCTTAGGATGGTACCTAGAGCTGAGAAGGAAAGTGCTGAGGGCAGCGTGTGCGCTGCTAGTTTGAGGGGTGCAGTTGAAGTTGTAGGCAGCAAGAGCTTTCTCAGCTGGCACTGTTGTGAGCTCTGTTTTTGCCAGATGGTTTCAAGTTGGTAGGTGGACTCTGCCAGAGAGAAAAGATTTGTTTGGGCAAAGAGGTTTGTCTGGCTCTTGGAGTGTGGTGCAAAAAAGAGTCTGCTCTTGGAAGGGGAAGATTCAGGAAAACTTTTTGTTCTGACACCGTTGATTTGAGTGCAGGGACGTTTCTAACTTGCCTCTGCCCTTGGGGTGGTTTTGAGCAGCGAAAGCTGCGTTTCCTTCTTTGGCAAGTCGTCAGTGCCATCGTGTGGTTGTTGCGATGAGTGCTGACAGTGCCCAGGAAAAAGCCAAGTGCTTCATTGGCACGGCCCCAGTCGTGTGGGAGCAGTTGGTGGAAGAACTCCGCTGTGCAGTCTGCCTCTTGGAGACGTAAAAGAATGTGTTCCTATGCATAGCGGGGAAGCAAGAGGAATCTTTTCATTGTTGGCTGTGCAGTTTCTAAGCGGCAAAAGTAAAGGCAGTTCCAGCATGGCCTCTTTCTTTCAGAACCTTTTCTGTGCCATCATGAAAATGCTCAACATGTAACTCGCACCCATTGAACTGCATCAAAGGTCCTGGAGCTATGCACTTTCCTTCAAGCTCTATGTACCATCTCTCCACCTCTCGCGGATCCCAAACCCCTTCCAAACATCCAGCAGCTGCTTCTGCACGCAGGGAACAAATGCTAGAACAAGGCGTTGGCCTTCATAGTCCCTCTAAAATCTGTAAACTAAGCAAAACATACCAGTGACCAGCATTTTCCTTCGCAAATATATATATAGAGCATCATCACATTCTGTCAAAGTGGGTAAGTTCACCCTTGCAGTGCAGCTTTTCCAGCCGCAGTTCGGACTGAGAGATGTGCCAGGAGAGAAAGCATTTGTTGACTTTCCTTCTTCTCTGGAACACTTGATACTCGCAGTGCAATCACTTCCACACAACTTCGGTGTGCCCAGGTTCAAGCAGCTAGAGCTCACAGAGATGGGAAAGTCAGGGCAGAAGACGTTTCAAAAAAACGTTACAGCAGCATTAAAACTGTGCACAGCAGTCTGCAGCACTCTAGCTTACTTCTCTGACAGACATGCCATCCCATTGTGGGCTCTCACAGCTCGGTTGCAAGCTATCTTGGTTGCAAGCTACTCTTCTGAAGAAAAGAACTATAAGAAAAAGCCAATGCTGGGCTGCGCCTTCCCCTTGCTTCACGTAAAGCCACCCCATGCTGCACTCTGCACTTCCCTTCTCCGCCCCATTGACCACTGTGTTTTCTGAATCTCGAAGCCTAAAGTTCAGCGATATTGTTTCAGCGGAGGGCTGGAAGAGGAATAGGTAGCAGCACAGCTAAAAGTAGCTGTCGCTGAGCTTTCTCCTTCCCAAAGCTAATGTGAATACGGCAGGTAGGCGAGTGGCAGCTACCCTCCTCTCTCAGCTTATATGCTGCATGCACGAGCCCGGTGCTCTGCGCCGTCGTTCACCCTCTTAAGTACCCTTGTCGCGCTTTCATTCTGCCAGAGTCGAACAGTCGTCTACTTCTCGCACAGAGAGCACAGTGCCGGCAGCGCAACCCTCCAGGCGGCTGCTTCTGCCGAAAGACGCCTGGGCTATGCACTTTCCCTCTCAGTGCTAGGTAGATCTACATTCTGTCTGTGTTGTGCTCTGAATCTTAACGAAAACATTCTCAGCTAAGTCTCGCACACAGAAGAGTTTTAGGTCAACGAGCTTGCCCAAAGATTGCCCCCGTCCCTATACAAACTTATATTTACACCCCATTCCAGTGGTAATCCTCTTTCCTTTACAGCCTGCACAGCGCTGTCAGATCGCGGTGCTCTCCGCACCTGCCTTCTCACTCCCAAGTACCAGCGCGAACCTTACAGCCTTGCAGGCAGCGAAGACACCGGTAGGCATCTCGCACAGAAGAACGGGCCAGGACGCAAAGATGGTCTTCCTTTCTCCTCGTTGTCGCCCACATTGTGGTGATGTGTTGAAAGTCTTGGCCAGCGAAAGGCTAATCCAGCAAGTGCTTCTCTCTTGACGCATTTTGCTGAGCGAGAGCTACACGGATAGTTTAGAATCTGTGAAACAGCAAGACAATGATTGCACGTCGAGCTGAGCAAAAGCCGTGCACGGCACACCGTGGCTGCGTGCAGTGTTCATGCGGAAGAGCGGCAAAGCTCCAAGCCCTCGCTGGGCTTCCGTTCTGCCCGGAGCACAGGCGGCGAAGAACGAAGCAGCTGGGCACCGGCTTCATGTAGCCAGTGGAGCGAATTGCAAATGTCCAGCCGAGAGCTGCTTCACAAGCAGATTCAGCTGAGAACGCTCTGGCTGCTTCAGAAAGGAAGGCGCAGCCCTTGCACTCCAGCACACAACCGGGCCAGAAACAGGTCCTTCAACCTTCAGTGCTGCCGACTCCATGCAGCTTGAGCACACCCAGAAGGACGCGTCCAGAAAGAAGGCGTTCTTCGAGTACCCCCCTCCTCCAAGGAGCCTCGAAACTGAGCACAACACGCTGCGGCTCGGCAGCTTCCTTCTCAGCGAGACGTACCGTCACATTTATGCACTCTCGCAGCTCCGTTGCCCACTTGCAGCAGCTGCTGCTACCGAAGCAAAAGGCTCCAGAAGTAAAAGCCACTGCTGGGCTGCACGTTCCCTCTGCCTCACGTAAAGCAGCAGAAACTGGCCGCTGCACTCTGTCCTTCCATTCTCTGCCGCACCTGCCACTGTCATCTCTGCGTCTCCAAGCATAAACCTGGGCACAAATGCTTTCCGGGGAAAGCTGGAAGAGAAATAGGTAGCAGCACAAGTAGCTGCAAGTGGAACTTCGTGGTTTCAACTGCTAACGTGAGTCCGCAAAGAAGCGAGTGACGGCCACGCTTCCCCTTGCAGCCTGTGCGATGCGCACAGCAGCTCGGGGCTCTGCCTTCATTCCTACGCTCTCCGTACCACGGTCGCGCTTTCATTCTGCCGGAGTCGAAGCGTCGCCTACTTCTCGCACAAGAGCATTGTGCCCGCAGCGAAATGCTCCAGCCGACTGCTTCTGCCGGAACACGCCCTGGCCTATGCACTTTCCCTCGCAGCGACATACACCAGCACACTGGGTCTTTCTTGTCGTCCAAATGTAAAGGGAAAGGTTCTCCGCTCCGTCTGGCACAGAGAACAGTTTTAGGTCGACAAGCTCACCCAGAGCTCACCCTCGACGCGTGGAAACCCGCATTTGCACCCCATTCCAGCGGCAGCCCGTCCTTCCTTTACAGCCTGCACAGCGCCGTCAGATCGCGGTGCTCTCCGCACCTGCCTTCTCACTTCCAAGTACCAGCGCGAACCTTACAGCCTTGCAGGCAGCGAAGACGCGGCGAGGCGTCTCGCACAGAAGAACGGGCCAGGACGCAAAGATGGTCTTCCTTTCTCCTCCTCCTCCTCCTCCTTGCCCGAGTGGTGGTGCTGTGCTGAAAGTCTTGGCCGGCGAAAGGCTTATGCAGCAAGTGCTTCTCTCCTGACGCATTTCGCTGAGCGAGAGAGCTGCACGGACACTTTCGACTCTGGGAAACAGCAAGACAATGATTGCACGTCGAGCTGAGCAAAAGCCGTGCACGGCACACCGTGGCTGCGTGCAGTGTTCACGCGGAAGAGCGGCAAAGCTCCAAGCCCTCGCTGGGCTTCCGTTCTGCCCGGAGCACAGGCGGCGAAGAACGAAGCAGCTGGGCACCGGCTTCATGTAGCCAGTGGAGCGAATTGCAAATGTCCAGCCGAGAGCTGCTTCACAAGCAGATTCAGCTGAGAACGCTCTGGCTGCTTCAGAAAGGAAGGCGCAGCCCTTGCACTCCAGCACACAACCGGGCCAGAAACAGGTCCTTCAACCTTCAGTGCTGCCGACTCCATGCAGCTTGAGCACACCCAGAAGGACGCGTCCAGAAAGAAGGCGTTCTTCGAGTACCCCCCTCCTCCAAGGAGCCTCGAAACTGAGCACAACACGCTGCGGCTCGGCAGCTTCCTTCTCAGCGAGACGTACCGTCACATTTATGCACTCTCGCAGCTCCGTTGCCCACTTGCAGCAGCTGCTGCTACCGAAGCAAAAGGCTCCAGAAGTAAAAGCCACTGCTGGGCTGCACGTTCCCTCTGCCTCACGTAAAGCAGCAGAAACTGGCTACTTGTGCTGCTACCTATTTCTCTTCCAGCTTTCCCCGGAAAGCATTTGTGCCCAGGTTTATGCTTGGAGACGCAGAGATGACAGTGGCAGGTGCGGCAGAGAATGGAAGGACAGAGTGCAGCGGCCAGTTTCTGCTGCTTTACGTGAGGCAGAGGGAACGTGCAGCCCAGCAGTGGCTTTTACTTCTGGAGCCTTTTGCTTCGGTAGCAGCAGCTGCTGCAAGTGGGCAACGGAGCTGCGAGAGTGCATAAATGTGACGGTACGTCTCGCTGAGAAGGATATAACATTCTTCGACTACAGGGAGAGTCCATGGGGCTTTTCCCATGGGGTCTCTCAAACAGATGTAGGATGCAGCTCCCTTTTTATGCCAAGTTCCCGGCCCCAGCACCCTCTTCCTTTTCCCCACTGGCTGAGGTACTCAGGAGATACAGACTTCCCAAAGTGCCTACTCTATGCCCTCCTCTAATATGCACCCCCCTTTTGGTATTGAAAAGAAAGAAAAAGAAACTATTCCTAATTCTGTTAAGTGTTTGTTGCCTTGTTGTAGGTTCAGGAATTTAACAGGGCCTTGATTAATCAACAGTCTCTGTTGGTTACCAACAGTTCTAGAGAACTAATAGTTTCTTCTGTTACTTCACTATCGATAAGTTCCTAGCCTTGTCTACAGGCAGATTCACATGGTCTGTTTGTAAAGACTCATTCGTCTCATTCCTTTTAATCCCTCCTCTTTTTATTTTGCCTCTTTTTTCTTTACAAACCTTAATTACCATTGATTTAATTTTTTCTTCTTGAGTCTTCTTGGATTTTGCTATTATTTGCAGTGACATCCTCATCTATCCTTTTGTAGACATTTCTGGATCAGGTAGGCATGGCTGCTACCGGCATCCCCTTGACCACCTGCTGAAAGAGCTGCACTCAGCAAGGTGTCACACATGATAAAAAGATTAGAGTTGCTATAGCATGTAAGAGGAGAAATCATATTCATTTAGCCCATAGCTGGCCAGTTAACCATGAAAACATATCCCATTCCCATCCTTTCCACATTTGGACAGGTCCATGAGCTGACGTTATTTCCTTTGTTATTTTTTTGACCACTTTTCCGCTGTCATCTGCTTGCAAACAGCAGCTCGAGTCATTTAATTTCCCACAAACTCCTCCTTCTTCTGCTAACAGATAATCTAGTACCATCCAATGTTGAAATACCGCTTTCCTCGTTTAAGTGGGTTGGTCAGCAAGAAAGTCAAGAGCTGTGGCTGTTTGGTTGGTTATTATTTCCGAGACAGCTTGTAACCTAATTATCCCATTCAAATGATAAATGGGTTCCCAGGCATCTGGGATTAATTCCTTAGGATTCCAAGTGGCTGGTCCATCCTGTTGTGGAACTGGTTCTGGTGGCCATTCATCTTTTCCCCATTTTGGGGTGCTCCCTCCAGCCAGGGCTGCATCAGTTGACTGCTTTTCTCTAATTAAATCATCACAGATTTTGATTCCTAAGCGATTTCCCTGAACTTGTGGCAACAAAAAGAACAACGGGCTAATATACCCCATACCCATACCATATCCCTGACCAGTTTGGAGGTAACCTGAGCTAAGCATGTTGGCCACAAATGCAATAATGTCCTTTCAAAGCCTGTGTTCCATTATCAAAGGGGCCTTTCTACCTTTTGTCATCAATTGGTGGGTCAAAATACAGCGGGATTCCTGGGCCTAACGGTCCTCCAATAGTTGCTCCACCATAAGGGTCACAGTATTTGCGTTTCCAAGCTCCCAAATGGGGTTCCCATCTACATTTACGTCTGCAAGCTGTTTGGTTGGATTTGGAGCAGAACTCACTAAGAGGGTTTGAGTTCCAATCTGGTGTTGCCATTCCCACTGATAATCATGAGCAACATGTGTTCTACTTGTGGAATTTTCGTGGGGACATCTTAAAAATAGGTGGTCAAAAAAACCCCTTGTCCCTCCCCATTGCTTTACAGGCTTCCAAATATTTTTGGTAAGTGTGTTAAGAACACTTTACCCAGCTACCATTAGTGAGCTTAACAGGTATTTGATTGCATTTGTCTTGATATTTGGAACAATTGTAAGGAGGGCAACTGGGGGTCCAAGCCCAATTGTTTAAACCCAGAGGGGAAGTAAATTCATACATGTCTTTTCCTACATAGACCCCCTCTGTCCTATTTAGGCAATAAGTGCCTGTTGGAGAAGAATGAAGTGGCCGTGAACTTCCTTCTTTGGCCCCAAATCCCGTCCTAGTATGGACCCCACCATTTAGGTTCAGCTGGGCTAGCCAACCATGGCCACTCTTCAGATCCTCCTGGCCCTCCACAGAGCCAGCAATTGCTAAGGTTAAAAACTTTTGCTACTTCTTCTCCTAAGGCTGCAAATTGATTCTCTCACACCTGGCCTAAACTCAGCTGACCATATAAAAGTAGAATTATTAATGAAAATATTTTAATTGTGTGATCTAGTTAGCTAGTCTAATTTTCATGTTGTCTTCTGCACCACCTGTGGCAAATGAAGACACATAAAACCACTTAACCTAAAACAATGGCCGCAAGTATTAGCCCCCCAGTGAGGAGACAGAGGCATCCTACAACATTCTTCAACTACAGGGAGAGGCCATGGGGCTTTTCCTGTGCAGTCTCTCTCAAATGATTGTGGGACACTACTCCCATTTTATGCTAAGTTCCCAGCCATAGCACCCTCTTCCTTTTCCCCTTTGGCTGAGGTACTCAGGAGGTAAAGACTTCCTGAATTGCCTACTCTATGCCCCCATGTAATATGCACCCCCCTTTTGGTATAGAAAAGGAGGAAGAAGAAACTATTCCTAATTCTATTAAGCCTTTGTTGCCTTGCTCTAGGTTCAGGAATTTAACAGGGCCTTGGCTGAGCAACAGTCTCTGTTGATTAGTAACAGTTTCTAAAACTAATACTTTCTTCTATTACTTCCCTATCTGTTACTGCTCTATGCTAGCCTTGTCTAAGAGTGGATTCACACAGTCTGTTTGTAAAGACACATCCATCTTACTCCTTTCACTCCCACACCTTCTTGGAGGTGGGACGGCTCCCCCCGGCACAGCACCTGGAAAAAAACCCCCGTATATGCACACACACACCTGCACTTACCCTGCACTCTGCTGCACACCCCCCCCCCCCCCCCCACTAACCCCCGCCTCCATATCCCTACCATGCCACTCTCAGCTGCCCTGCCCCCACCGTCCCAGCGGGCTGGCAGCACCCACTCCTCACATGCTTCCCCATGCCTTGCATTTCCTTCCTGCCCCCTCTGTAGCCTTCCCTCTACCTGCCTTTTCTCCATTGCCTTGCATTGACTTGCTCACCCATCCCCCACCTGACTTCCTTTCACAGTCATCTAGGTCTGGCCTTACCTTTTCTTTTCCTTCTAGGACCCTCATTGCCTTGCCTCACCTCGCCAAGCCACCACTTGCCTTGCCTTGCCCTTGAACCCCTTGCCTTCCATTACCTTGCTCACCCCTCCCCCACCTGGAATTCAAGACCCCTTTTCAATGACATTTCTGGGCCTTGCCCTGCCCTTTCTGCTCCTCCTAGGAATCTCAAGGCTCTCAAGTATCTCCGGTGTTTCAGGATCACATGAGAGGAAGACCAGGCAAGGACACATGTTGCCACACTCATCTATACGGGCAGCCTTTGTCTGGGACCAATCTTTGCATGTCTTGAATCTTGGAAGGGCAATTCACATTTTGCCCTTGAGCTCCGGGACCAGAAGGAGAGTTCTTTTGCATACAAAGGAAAGCAGGTAGCTCAAGTCTCTTAGGTGCAGATTAGAGATGACTCACACAGGATCAAGGCCACACAGAGCAGTTGGGCCTAGCCACTTTTGTGTACCAGAAGTCCTTGAATGTACTTCTCACCTGCCTTGCCTCGCCTTGCCTTGGCAACGCAACAGTTTCCTTGCCTTGCCCTGCTAGCCCTCCGTAGCCTTGCATTCCCTTGCATGCCCATGCCACACCCTTGACCTGCCTACTGCTTTCCTCCAGGGCCTTGGCTTGCCGAGCCCTTCTTGTTTCTGCCTGGCCTACCCATCAGTGGACTTTCCTTCCTCCTAGAGGCAAGCCTTGCCTCTAACTTCTGGGCCTTCTCTTGCCTACCACTCCATTTATTTCCCCCTCACTGCTCTGGCCTTGCCTACCTCTTGCTTGACTTGCCTGCAATTGCCTGCACTTGGTTTGCAGTGCCTTGCCTGCATGGAAGGCAAGGTAAAGAGTGGTAGGCAGGGCAAAGCCAGCAAGTTGTAGGTAGTGCGAGACGTAGGCAAAGGAAGCAAAGCAAGGGTAGCTTAGGAAAAACTAGGCAAGGCACTGAAGGCAAGGCAAGGCCAAGGGACTTGCAGTGCCTTTCCTTGGGAAGGTAAGGACATAGAGCCAGTGTTGGTGGAGCAGATGTTAAGGTACCATGGGGAGGAATAGCCCAGTGAGATATTTCTCTCCTGGCCCCTTCTGTGTAGGGGCAATTGTTGGACATATTCAATACTAGAGGTGTATCAGTCCCTGGATATGTTGTATTTTGGAGGAGGGGATGCTGTTTCTTTGGAGATAGGCTTGTAGTTGCTCTCTTTGGCAAGGAAAGCAGGTTTGGATGCGCTCATGAGGTGCTCTTAGGGATTTTAAAGGCTTTTCCCAACAGACAGTTCTCTGGGTTAGAGCTGTTGAGCTTTCAGCAGGAATGCAAAGGCCAAGCTTGTGACCCTTTTTTCCTGGTGCCTTTAGTGTGTGAGCAGTCCCTGGTGCTGTTGTCTTTGGATCCTGACTCTGGGAGAGGGAAGGCTTAGGATGGTACCTAGAGCTGAGAAGGAAAGTGCTGAGGGCAGCGTGTGCGCTGCTAGTTTGAGGGGTGCAGTTGAAGTTGTAGGCAGCAAGAGCTTTCTCAGCTGGCACTGTTGTGAGCTCTGTTTTTGCCAGATGGTTTCAAGTTGGTAGGTGGACTCTGCCAGAGAGAAAAGATTTGTTTGGGCAAAGAGGTTTGTCTGGCTCTTGGAGTGTGGTGCAAAAAAGAGTCTGCTCTTGGAAGGGGAAGATTCAGGAAAACTTTTTGTTCTGACACCGTTGATTTGAGTGCAGGGACGTTTCTAACTTGCCTCTGCCCTTGGGGTGGTTTTGAGCAGCGAAAGCTGCGTTTCCTTCTTTGGCAAGTCGTCAGTGCCATCGTGTGGTTGTTGCGATGAGTGCTGACAGTGCCCAGGAAAAAGCCAAGTGCTTCATTGGCACGGCCCCAGTCGTGTGGGAGCAGTTGGTGGAAGAACTCCGCTGTGCAGTCTGCCTCTTGGAGACGTAAAAGAATGTGTTCCTATGCATAGCGGGGAAGCAAGAGGAATCTTTTCATTGTTGGCTGTGCAGTTTCTAAGCGGCAAAAGTAAAGGCAGTTCCAGCATGGCCTCTTTCTTTCAGAACCTTTTCTGTGCCATCATGAAAATGCTCAACATGTAACTCGCACCCATTGAACTGCATCAAAGGTCCTGGAGCTATGCACTTTCCTTCAAGCTCTATGTACCATCTCTCCACCTCTCGCGGATCCCAAACCCCTTCCAAACATCCAGCAGCTGCTTCTGCACGCAGGGAACAAATGCTAGAACAAGGCGTTGGCCTTCATAGTCCCTCTAAAATCTGTAAACTAAGCAAAACATACCAGTGACCAGCATTTTCCTTCGCAAATATATATATAGAGCATCATCACATTCTGTCAAAGTGGGTAAGTTCACCCTTGCAGTGCAGCTTTTCCAGCCGCAGTTCGGACTGAGAGATGTGCCAGGAGAGAAAGCATTTGTTGACTTTCCTTCTTCTCTGGAACACTTGATACTCGCAGTGCAATCACTTCCACACAACTTCGGTGTGCCCAGGTTCAAGCAGCTAGAGCTCACAGAGATGGGAAAGTCAGGGCAGAAGACGTTTCAAAAAAACGTTACAGCAGCATTAAAACTGTGCACAGCAGTCTGCAGCACTCTAGCTTACTTCTCTGACAGACATGCCATCCCATTGTGGGCTCTCACAGCTCGGTTGCAAGCTATCTTGGTTGCAAGCTACTCTTCTGAAGAAAAGAACTATAAGAAAAAGCCAATGCTGGGCTGCGCCTTCCCCTTGCTTCACGTAAAGCCACCCCATGCTGCACTCTGCACTTCCCTTCTCCGCCCCATTGACCACTGTGTTTTCTGAATCTCGAAGCCTAAAGTTCAGCGATATTGTTTCAGCGGAGGGCTGGAAGAGGAATAGGTAGCAGCACAGCTAAAAGTATCTGTCGCTGAGCTTTCTCCTTCCCAAAGCTAATGTGAATACGGCAGGTAGGCGAGTGGCAGCTACCCTCCTCTCTCAGCTTATATGCTGCATGCACGAGCCCGGTGCTCTGCGCCGTCGTTCACCCTCTTAAGTACCCTTGTCGCGCTTTCATTCTGCCAGAGTCGAACAGTCGTCTACTTCTCGCACAGAGAGCACAGTGCCGGCAGCGCAACCCTCCAGGCGGCTGCTTCTGCCGAAAGACGCCTGGGCTATGCACTTTCCCTCTCAGTGCTAGGTAGATCTACATTCTGTCTGTGTTGTGCTCTGAATCTTAACGAAAACATTCTCAGCTAAGTCTCGCACACAGAAGAGTTTTAGGTCAACGAGCTTGCCCAAAGATTGCCCCCGTCCCTATACAAACTTATATTTACACCCCATTCCAGTGGTAATCCTCTTTCCTTTACAGCCTGCACAGCGCTGTCAGATCGCGGTGCTCTCCGCACCTGCCTTCTCACTCCCAAGTACCAGCGCGAACCTTACAGCCTTGCAGGCAGCGAAGACACCGGTAGGCATCTCGCACAGAAGAACGGGCCAGGACGCAAAGATGGTCTTCCTTTCTCCTCGTTGTCGCCCACATTGTGGTGATGTGTTGAAAGTCTTGGCCAGCGAAAGGCTAATCCAGCAAGTGCTTCTCTCTTGACGCATTTTGCTGAGCGAGAGCTACACGGATAGTTTAGAATCTGTGAAACAGCAAGACAATGATTGCACGTCGAGCTGAGCAAAAGCCGTGCACGGCACACCGTGGCTGCGTGCAGTGTTCATGCGGAAGAGCGGCAAAGCTCCAAGCCCTCGCTGGGCTTCCGTTCTGCCCGGAGCACAGGCGGCGAAGAACGAAGCAGCTGGGCACCGGCTTCATGTAGCCAGTGGAGCGAATTGCAAATGTCCAGCCGAGAGCTGCTTCACAAGCAGATTCAGCTGAGAACGCTCTGGCTGCTTCAGAAAGGAAGGCGCAGCCCTTGCACTCCAGCACACAACCGGGCCAGAAACAGGTCCTTCAACCTTCAGTGCTGCCGACTCCATGCAGCTTGAGCACACCCAGAAGGACGCGTCCAGAAAGAAGGCGTTCTTCGAGTACCCCCCTCCTCCAAGGAGCCTCGAAACTGAGCACAACACGCTGCGGCTCGGCAGCTTCCTTCTCAGCGAGACGTACCGTCACATTTATGCACTCTCGCAGCTCCGTTGCCCACTTGCAGCAGCTGCTGCTACCGAAGCAAAAGGCTCCAGAAGTAAAAGCCACTGCTGGGCTGCACGTTCCCTCTGCCTCACGTAAAGCAGCAGAAACTGGCCGCTGCACTCTGTCCTTCCATTCTCTGCCGCACCTGCCACTGTCATCTCTGCGTCTCCAAGCATAAACCTGGGCACAAATGCTTTCCGGGGAAAGCTGGAAGAGAAATAGGTAGCAGCACAAGTAGCTGCAAGTGGAACTTCCTGGTTTCAACTGCTAACGTGAGTCCGCAAAGAAGCGAGTGACGGCCACGCTTCCCCTTGCAGCCTGTGCGATGCGCACAGCAGCTCGGGGCTCTGCCTTCATTCCTACGCTCTCCGTACCACGGTCGCGCTTTCATTCTGCCGGAGTCGAAGCGTCGCCTACTTCTCGCACAAGAGCATTGTGCCCGCAGCGAAATGCTCCAGCCGACTGCTTCTGCCGGAACACGCCCTGGCCTATGCACTTTCCCTCGCAGCGACATACACCAGCACACTGGGTCTTTCTTGTCGTCCAAATGTAAAGGGAAAGGTTCTCCGCTCCGTCTGGCACAGAGAACAGTTTTAGGTCGACAAGCTCACCCAGAGCTCACCCTCGACGCGTGGAAACCCGCATTTGCACCCCATTCCAGCGGCAGCCCGTCCTTCCTTTACAGCCTGCACAGCGCCGTCAGATCGCGGTGCTCTCCGCACCTGCCTTCTCACTTCCAAGTACCAGCGCGAACCTTACAGCCTTGCAGGCAGCGAAGACGCGGCGAGGCGTCTCGCACAGAAGAACGGGCCAGGACGCAAAGATGGTCTTCCTTTCTCCTCCTCCTCCTCCTCCTTGCCCGAGTGGTGGTGCTGTGCTGAAAGTCTTGGCCGGCGAAAGGCTTATGCAGCAAGTGCTTCTCTCCTGACGCATTTCGCTGAGCGAGAGAGCTGCACGGACACTTTCGACTCTGGGAAACAGCAAGACAATGATTGCACGTCGAGCTGAGCAAAAGCCGTGCACGGCACACCGTGGCTGCGTGCAGTGTTCACGCGGAAGAGCGGCAAAGCTCCAAGCCCTCGCTGGGCTTCCGTTCTGCCCGGAGCACAGGCGGCGAAGAACGAAGCAGCTGGGCACCGGCTTCATGTAGCCAGTGGAGCGAATTGCAAATGTCCAGCCGAGAGCTGCTTCACAAGCAGATTCAGCTGAGAACGCTCTGGCTGCTTCAGAAAGGAAGGCGCAGCCCTTGCACTCCAGCACACAACCGGGCCAGAAACAGGTCCTTCAACCTTCAGTGCTGCCGACTCCATGCAGCTTGAGCACACCCAGAAGGACGCGTCCAGAAAGAAGGCGTTCTTCGAGTACCCCCCTCCTCCAAGGAGCCTCGAAACTGAGCACAACACGCTGCGGCTCGGCAGCTTCCTTCTCAGCGAGACGTACCGTCACATTTATGCACTCTCGCAGCTCCGTTGCCCACTTGCAGCAGCTGCTGCTACCGAAGCAAAAGGCTCCAGAAGTAAAAGCCACTGCTGGGCTGCACGTTCCCTCTGCCTCACGTAAAGCAGCAGAAACTGGCTACTTGTGCTGCTACCTATTTCTCTTCCAGCTTTCCCCGGAAAGCATTTGTGCCCAGGTTTATGCTTGGAGACGCAGAGATGACAGTGGCAGGTGCGGCAGAGAATGGAAGGACAGAGTGCAGCGGCCAGTTTCTGCTGCTTTACGTGAGGCAGAGGGAACGTGCAGCCCAGCAGTGGCTTTTACTTCTGGAGCCTTTTGCTTCGGTAGCAGCAGCTGCTGCAAGTGGGCAACGGAGCTGCGAGAGTGCATAAATGTGACGGTACGTCTCGCTGAGAAGGATATAACATTCTTCGACTACAGGGAGAGTCCATGGGGCTTTTCCCATGGGGTCTCTCAAACAGATGTAGGATGCAGCTCCCTTTTTATGCCAAGTTCCCGGCCCCAGCACCCTCTTCCTTTTCCCCACTGGCTGAGGTACTCAGGAGATACAGACTTCCCAAAGTGCCTACTCTATGCCCTCCTCTAATATGCACCCCCCTTTTGGTATTGAAAAGAAAGAAAAAGAAACTATTCCTAATTCTGTTAAGTGTTTGTTGCCTTGTTGTAGGTTCAGGAATTTAACAGGGCCTTGATTAATCAACAGTCTCTGTTGGTTACCAACAGTTCTAGAGAACTAATAGTTTCTTCTGTTACTTCACTATCGATAAGTTCCTAGCCTTGTCTACAGGCAGATTCACATGGTCTGTTTGTAAAGACTCATTCGTCTCATTCCTTTTAATCCCTCCTCTTTTTATTTTGCCTCTTTTTTCTTTACAAACCTTAATTACCATTGATTTAATTTTTTCTTCTTGAGTCTTCTTGGATTTTGCTATTATTTGCAGTGACATCCTCATCTATCCTTTTGTAGACATTTCTGGATCAGGTAGGCATGGCTGCTACCGGCATCCCCTTGACCACCTGCTGAAAGAGCTGCACTCAGCAAGGTGTCACACATGATAAAAAGATTAGAGTTGCTATAGCATGTAAGAGGAGAAATCATATTCATTTAGCCCATAGCTGGCCAGTTAACCATGAAAACATATCCCATTCCCATCCTTTCCACATTTGGACAGGTCCATGAGCTGACGTTATTTCCTTTGTTATTTTTTTGACCACTTTTCCGCTGTCATCTGCTTGCAAACAGCAGCTCGAGTCATTTAATTTCCCACAAACTCCTCCTTCTTCTGCTAACAGATAATCTAGTACCATCCAATGTTGAAATACCGCTTTCCTCGTTTAAGTGGGTTGGTCAGCAAGAAAGTCAAGAGCTGTGGCTGTTTGGTTGGTTATTATTTCCGAGACAGCTTGTAACCTAATTATCCCATTCAAATGATAAATGGGTTCCCAGGCATCTGGGATTAATTCCTTAGGATTCCAAGTGGCTGGTCCATCCTGTTGTGGAACTGGTTCTGGTGGCCATTCATCTTTTCCCCATTTTGGGGTGCTCCCTCCAGCCAGGGCTGCATCAGTTGACTGCTTTTCTCTAATTAAATCATCACAGATTTTGATTCCTAAGCGATTTCCCTGAACTTGTGGCAACAAAAAGAACAACGGGCTAATATACCCCATACCCATACCATATCCCTGACCAGTTTGGAGGTAACCTGAGCTAAGCATGTTGGCCACAAATGCAATAATGTCCTTTCAAAGCCTGTGTTCCATTATCAAAGGGGCCTTTCTACCTTTTGTCATCAATTGGTGGGTCAAAATACAGCGGGATTCCTGGGCCTAACGGTCCTCCAATAGTTGCTCCACCATAAGGGTCACAGTATTTGCGTTTCCAAGCTCCCAAATGGGGTTCCCATCTACATTTACGTCTGCAAGCTGTTTGGTTGGATTTGGAGCAGAACTCACTAAGAGGGTTTGAGTTCCAATCTGGTGTTGCCATTCCCACTGATAATCATGAGCAACATGTGTTCTACTTGTGGAATTTTCGTGGGGACATCTTAAAAATAGGTGGTCAAAAAAACCCCTTGTCCCTCCCCATTGCTTTACAGGCTTCCAAATATTTTTGGTAAGTGTGTTAAGAACACTTTACCCAGCTACCATTAGTGAGCTTAACAGGTATTTGATTGCATTTGTCTTGATATTTGGAACAATTGTAAGGAGGGCAACTGGGGGTCCAAGCCCAATTGTTTAAACCCAGAGGGGAAGTAAATTCATACATGTCTTTTCCTACATAGACCCCCTCTGTCCTATTTAGGCAATAAGTGCCTGTTGGAGAAGAATGAAGTGGCCGTGAACTTCCTTCTTTGGCCCCAAATCCCGTCCTAGTATGGACCCCACCATTTAGGTTCAGCTGGGCTAGCCAACCATGGCCACTCTTCAGATCCTCCTGGCCCTCCACAGAGCCAGCAATTGCTAAGGTTAAAAACTTTTGCTACTTCTTCTCCTAAGGCTGCAAATTGATTCTCTCACACCTGGCCTAAACTCAGCTGACCATATAAAAGTAGAATTATTAATGAAAATATTTTAATTGTGTGATCTAGTTAGCTAGTCTAATTTTCATGTTGTCTTCTGCACCACCTGTGGCAAATGAAGACACATAAAACCACTTAACCTAAAACAATGGCCGCAAGTATTAGCCCCCCAGTGAGGAGACAGAGGCATCCTACAACATTCTTCAACTACAGGGAGAGGCCATGGGGCTTTTCCTGTGCAGTCTCTCTCAAATGATTGTGGGACACTACTCCCATTTTATGCTAAGTTCCCAGCCATAGCACCCTCTTCCTTTTCCCCTTTGGCTGAGGTACTCAGGAGGTAAAGACTTCCTGAATTGCCTACTCTATGCCCCCATGTAATATGCACCCCCCTTTTGGTATAGAAAAGGAGGAAGAAGAAACTATTCCTAATTCTATTAAGCCTTTGTTGCCTTGCTCTAGGTTCAGGAATTTAACAGGGCCTTGGCTGAGCAACAGTCTCTGTTGATTAGTAACAGTTTCTAAAACTAATACTTTCTTCTATTACTTCCCTATCTGTTACTGCTCTATGCTAGCCTTGTCTAAGAGTGGATTCACACAGTCTGTTTGTAAAGACACATCCATCTTACTCCTTTCACTCCCACACCTTCTTGGAGGTGGGACGGCTCCCCCCGGCACAGCACCTGGAAAAAAACCCCCGTATATGCACACACACACCTGCACTTACCCTGCACTCTGCTGCACACCCCCCCCCCCCCCCCCACTAACCCCCGCCTCCATATCCCTACCATGCCACTCTCAGCTGCCCTGCCCCCACCGTCCCAGCGGGCTGGCAGCACCCACTCCTCACATGCTTCCCCATGCCTTGCATTTCCTTCCTGCCCCCTCTGTAGCCTTCCCTCTACCTGCCTTTTCTCCATTGCCTTGCATTGACTTGCTCACCCATCCCCCACCTGACTTCCTTTCACAGTCATCTAGGTCTGGCCTTACCTTTTCTTTTCCTTCTAGGACCCTCATTGCCTTGCCTCACCTCGCCAAGCCACCACTTGCCTTGCCTTGCCCTTGAACCCCTTGCCTTCCATTACCTTGCTCACCCCTCCCCCACCTGGAATTCAAGACCCCTTTTCAATGACATTTCTGGGCCTTGCCCTGCCCTTTCTGCTCCTCCTAGGAATCTCAAGGCTCTCAAGTATCTCCGGTGTTTCAGGATCACATGAGAGGAAGACCAGGCAAGGACACATGTTGCCACACTCATCTATACGGGCAGCCTTTGTCTGGGACCAATCTTTGCATGTCTTGAATCTTGGAAGGGCAATTCACATTTTGCCCTTGAGCTCCGGGACCAGAAGGAGAGTTCTTTTGCATACAAAGGAAAGCAGGTAGCTCAAGTCTCTTAGGTGCAGATTAGAGATGACTCACACAGGATCAAGGCCACACAGAGCAGTTGGGCCTAGCCACTTTTGTGTACCAGAGGTCCTTGAATGTACTTCTCACCTGCCTTGCCTCGCCTTGCCTTGGCAACGCAACAGTTTCCTTGCCTTGCCCTGCTAGCCCTCCGTAGCCTTGCATTCCCTTGCATGCCCATGCCACACCCTTGACCTGCCTACTGCTTTCCTCCAGGGCCTTGGCTTGCCGAGCCCTTCTTGTTTCTGCCTGGCCTACCCATCAGTGGACTTTCCTTCCTCCTAGAGGCAAGCCTTGCCTCTAACTTCTGGGCCTTCTCTTGCCTACCACTCCATTTATTTCCCCCTCACTGCTCTGGCCTTGCCTACCTCTTGCTTGACTTGCCTGCAATTGCCTGCACTTGGTTTGCAGTGCCTTGCCTGCATGGAAGGCAAGGTAAAGAGTGGTAGGCAGGGCAAAGCCAGCAAGTTGTAGGTAGTGCGAGACGTAGGCAAAGGAAGCAAAGCAAGGGTAGCTTAGGAAAAACTAGGCAAGGCACTGAAGGCAAGGCAAGGCCAAGGGACTTGCAGTGCCTTTCCTTGGGAAGGTAAGGACATAGAGCCAGTGTTGGTGGAGCAGATGTTAAGGTACCATGGGGAGGAATAGCCCAGTGAGATATTTCTCTCCTGGCCCCTTCTGTGTAGGGGCAATTGTTGGACATATTCAATACTAGAGGTGTATCAGTCCCTGGATATGTTGTATTTTGGAGGAGGGGATGCTGTTTCTTTGGAGATAGGCTTGTACTTGCTCTCTTTGGCAAGGAAAGCAGGTTTGGATGCGCTCATGAGGTGCTCTTAGGGATTTTAAAGGCTTTTCCCAACAGACAGTTCTCTGGGTTAGAGCTGTTGAGCTTTCAGCAGGAATGCAAAGGCCAAGCTTGTGACCCTTTTTTCCTGGTGCCTTTAGTGTGTGAGCAGTCCCTGGTGCTGTTGTCTTTGGATCCTGACTCTGGGAGAGGGAAGGCTTAGGATGGTACCTAGAGCTGAGAAGGAAAGTGCTGAGGGCAGCGTGTGCGCTGCTAGTTTGAGGGGTGCAGTTGAAGTTGTAGGCAGCAAGAGCTTTCTCAGCTGGCACTGTTGTGAGCTCTGTTTTTGCCAGATGGTTTCAAGTTGGTAGGTGGACTCTGCCAGAGAGAAAAGATTTGTTTGGGCAAAGAGGTTTGTCTGGCTCTTGGAGTGTGGTGCAAAAAAGAGTCTGCTCTTGGAAGGGGAAGATTCAGGAAAACTTTTTGTTCTGACACCGTTGATTTGAGTGCAGGGACGTTTCTAACTTGCCTCTGCCCTTGGGGTGGTTTTGAGCAGCGAAAGCTGCGTTTCCTTCTTTGGCAAGTCGTCAGTGCCATCGTGTGGTTGTTGCGATGAGTGCTGACAGTGCCCAGGAAAAAGCCAAGTGCTTCATTGGCACGGCCCCAGTCGTGTGGGAGCAGTTGGTGGAAGAACTCCGCTGTGCAGTCTGCCTCTTGGAGACGTAAAAGAATGTGTTCCTATGCATAGCGGGGAAGCAAGAGGAATCTTTTCATTGTTGGCTGTGCAGTTTCTAAGCGGCAAAAGTAAAGGCAGTTCCAGCATGGCCTCTTTCTTTCAGAACCTTTTCTGTGCCATCATGAAAATGCTCAACATGTAACTCGCACCCATTGAACTGCATCAAAGGTCCTGGAGCTATGCACTTTCCTTCAAGCTCTATGTACCATCTCTCCACCTCTCGCGGATCCCAAACCCCTTCCAAACATCCAGCAGCTGCTTCTGCACGCAGGGAACAAATGCTAGAACAAGGCGTTGGCCTTCATAGTCCCTCTAAAATCTGTAAACTAAGCAAAACATACCAGTGACCAGCATTTTCCTTCGCAAATATATATATAGAGCATCATCACATTCTGTCAAAGTGGGTAAGTTCACCCTTGCAGTGCAGCTTTTCCAGCCGCAGTTCGGACTGAGAGATGTGCCAGGAGAGAAAGCATTTGTTGACTTTCCTTCTTCTCTGGAACACTTGATACTCGCAGTGCAATCACTTCCACACAACTTCGGTGTGCCCAGGTTCAAGCAGCTAGAGCTCACAGAGATGGGAAAGTCAGGGCAGAAGACGTTTCAAAAAAACGTTACAGCAGCATTAAAACTGTGCACAGCAGTCTGCAGCACTCTAGCTTACTTCTCTGACAGACATGCCATCCCATTGTGGGCTCTCACAGCTCGGTTGCAAGCTATCTTGGTTGCAAGCTACTCTTCTGAAGAAAAGAACTATAAGAAAAAGCCAATGCTGGGCTGCGCCTTCCCCTTGCTTCACGTAAAGCCACCCCATGCTGCACTCTGCACTTCCCTTCTCCGCCCCATTGACCACTGTGTTTTCTGAATCTCGAAGCCTAAAGTTCAGCGATATTGTTTCAGCGGAGGGCTGGAAGAGGAATAGGTAGCAGCACAGCTAAAAGTAGCTGTCGCTGAGCTTTCTCCTTCCCAAAGCTAATGTGAATACGGCAGGTAGGCGAGTGGCAGCTACCCTCCTCTCTCAGCTTATATGCTGCATGCACGAGCCCGGTGCTCTGCGCCGTCGTTCACCCTCTTAAGTACCCTTGTCGCGCTTTCATTCTGCCAGAGTCGAACAGTCGTCTACTTCTCGCACAGAGAGCACAGTGCCGGCAGCGCAACCCTCCAGGCGGCTGCTTCTGCCGAAAGACGCCTGGGCTATGCACTTTCCCTCTCAGTGCTAGGTAGATCTACATTCTGTCTGTGTTGTGCTCTGAATCTTAACGAAAACATTCTCAGCTAAGTCTCGCACACAGAAGAGTTTTAGGTCAACGAGCTTGCCCAAAGATTGCCCCCGTCCCTATACAAACTTATATTTACACCCCATTCCAGTGGTAATCCTCTTTCCTTTACAGCCTGCACAGCGCTGTCAGATCGCGGTGCTCTCCGCACCTGCCTTCTCACTCCCAAGTACCAGCGCGAACCTTACAGCCTTGCAGGCAGCGAAGACACCGGTAGGCATCTCGCACAGAAGAACGGGCCAGGACGCAAAGATGGTCTTCCTTTCTCCTCGTTGTCGCCCACATTGTGGTGATGTGTTGAAAGTCTTGGCCAGCGAAAGGCTAATCCAGCAAGTGCTTCTCTCTTGACGCATTTTGCTGAGCGAGAGCTACACGGATAGTTTAGAATCTGTGAAACAGCAAGACAATGATTGCACGTCGAGCTGAGCAAAAGCCGTGCACGGCACACCGTGGCTGCGTGCAGTGTTCATGCGGAAGAGCGGCAAAGCTCCAAGCCCTCGCTGGGCTTCCGTTCTGCCCGGAGCACAGGCGGCGAAGAACGAAGCAGCTGGGCACCGGCTTCATGTAGCCAGTGGAGCGAATTGCAAATGTCCAGCCGAGAGCTGCTTCACAAGCAGATTCAGCTGAGAACGCTCTGGCTGCTTCAGAAAGGAAGGCGCAGCCCTTGCACTCCAGCACACAACCGGGCCAGAAACAGGTCCTTCAACCTTCAGTGCTGCCGACTCCATGCAGCTTGAGCACACCCAGAAGGACGCGTCCAGAAAGAAGGCGTTCTTCGAGTACCCCCCTCCTCCAAGGAGCCTCGAAACTGAGCACAACACGCTGCGGCTCGGCAGCTTCCTTCTCAGCGAGACGTACCGTCACATTTATGCACTCTCGCAGCTCCGTTGCCCACTTGCAGCAGCTGCTGCTACCGAAGCAAAAGGCTCCAGAAGTAAAAGCCACTGCTGGGCTGCACGTTCCCTCTGCCTCACGTAAAGCAGCAGAAACTGGCCGCTGCACTCTGTCCTTCCATTCTCTGCCGCACCTGCCACTGTCATCTCTGCGTCTCCAAGCATAAACCTGGGCACAAATGCTTTCCGGGGAAAGCTGGAAGAGAAATAGGTAGCAGCACAAGTAGCTGCAAGTGGAACTTCCTGGTTTCAACTGCTAACGTGAGTCCGCAAAGAAGCGAGTGACGGCCACGCTTCCCCTTGCAGCCTGTGCGATGCGCACAGCAGCTCGGGGCTCTGCCTTCATTCCTACGCTCTCCGTACCACGGTCGCGCTTTCATTCTGCCGGAGTCGAAGCGTCGCCTACTTCTCGCACAAGAGCATTGTGCCCGCAGCGAAATGCTCCAGCCGACTGCTTCTGCCGGAACACGCCCTGGCCTATGCACTTTCCCTCGCAGCGACATACACCAGCACACTGGGTCTTTCTTGTCGTCCAAATGTAAAGGGAAAGGTTCTCCGCTCCGTCTGGCACAGAGAACAGTTTTAGGTCGACAAGCTCACCCAGAGCTCACCCTCGACGCGTGGAAACCCGCATTTGCACCCCATTCCAGCGGCAGCCCGTCCTTCCTTTACAGCCTGCACAGCGCCGTCAGATCGCGGTGCTCTCCGCACCTGCCTTCTCACTTCCAAGTACCAGCGCGAACCTTACAGCCTTGCAGGCAGCGAAGACGCGGCGAGGCGTCTCGCACAGAAGAACGGGCCAGGACGCAAAGATGGTCTTCCTTTCTCCTCCTCCTCCTCCTCCTTGCCCGAGTGGTGGTGCTGTGCTGAAAGTCTTGGCCGGCGAAAGGCTTATGCAGCAAGTGCTTCTCTCCTGACGCATTTCGCTGAGCGAGAGAGCTGCACGGACACTTTCGACTCTGGGAAACAGCAAGACAATGATTGCACGTCGAGCTGAGCAAAAGCCGTGCACGGCACACCGTGGCTGCGTGCAGTGTTCACGCGGAAGAGCGGCAAAGCTCCAAGCCCTCGCTGGGCTTCCGTTCTGCCCGGAGCACAGGCGGCGAAGAACGAAGCAGCTGGGCACCGGCTTCATGTAGCCAGTGGAGCGAATTGCAAATGTCCAGCCGAGAGCTGCTTCACAAGCAGATTCAGCTGAGAACGCTCTGGCTGCTTCAGAAAGGAAGGCGCAGCCCTTGCACTCCAGCACACAACCGGGCCAGAAACAGGTCCTTCAACCTTCAGTGCTGCCGACTCCATGCAGCTTGAGCACACCCAGAAGGACGCGTCCAGAAAGAAGGCGTTCTTCGAGTACCCCCCCTCCTCCAAGGAGCCTCGAAACTGAGCACAACACGCTGCGGCTCGGCAGCTTCCTTCTCAGCGAGACGTACCGTCACATTTATGCACTCTCGCAGCTCCGTTGCCCACTTGCAGCAGCTGCTGCTACCGAAGCAAAAGGCTCCAGAAGTAAAAGCCACTGCTGGGCTGCACGTTCCCTCTGCCTCACGTAAAGCAGCAGAAACTGGCTACTTGTGCTGCTACCTATTTCTCTTCCAGCTTTCCCCGGAAAGCATTTGTGCCCAGGTTTATGCTTGGAGACGCAGAGATGACAGTGGCAGGTGCGGCAGAGAATGGAAGGACAGAGTGCAGCGGCCAGTTTCTGCTGCTTTACGTGAGGCAGAGGGAACGTGCAGCCCAGCAGTGGCTTTTACTTCTGGAGCCTTTTGCTTCGGTAGCAGCAGCTGCTGCAAGTGGGCAACGGAGCTGCGAGAGTGCATAAATGTGACGGTACGTCTCGCTGAGAAGGATATAACATTCTTCGACTACAGGGAGAGTCCATGGGGCTTTTCCCATGGGGTCTCTCAAACAGATGTAGGATGCAGCTCCCTTTTTATGCCAAGTTCCCGGCCCCAGCACCCTCTTCCTTTTCCCCACTGGCTGAGGTACTCAGGAGATACAGACTTCCCAAAGTGCCTACTCTATGCCCTCCTCTAATATGCACCCCCCTTTTGGTATTGAAAAGAAAGAAAAAGAAACTATTCCTAATTCTGTTAAGTGTTTGTTGCCTTGTTGTAGGTTCAGGAATTTAACAGGGCCTTGATTAATCAACAGTCTCTGTTGGTTACCAACAGTTCTAGAGAACTAATAGTTTCTTCTGTTACTTCACTATCGATAAGTTCCTAGCCTTGTCTACAGGCAGATTCACATGGTCTGTTTGTAAAGACTCATTCGTCTCATTCCTTTTAATCCCTCCTCTTTTTATTTTGCCTCTTTTTTCTTTACAAACCTTAATTACCATTGATTTAATTTTTTCTTCTTGAGTCTTCTTGGATTTTGCTATTATTTGCAGTGACATCCTCATCTATCCTTTTGTAGACATTTCTGGATCAGGTAGGCATGGCTGCTACCGGCATCCCCTTGACCACCTGCTGAAAGAGCTGCACTCAGCAAGGTGTCACACATGATAAAAAGATTAGAGTTGCTATAGCATGTAAGAGGAGAAATCATATTCATTTAGCCCATAGCTGGCCAGTTAACCATGAAAACATATCCCATTCCCATCCTTTCCACATTTGGACAGGTCCATGAGCTGACGTTATTTCCTTTGTTATTTTTTTGACCACTTTTCCGCTGTCATCTGCTTGCAAACAGCAGCTCGAGTCATTTAATTTCCCACAAACTCCTCCTTCTTCTGCTAACAGATAATCTAGTACCATCCAATGTTGAAATACCGCTTTCCTCGTTTAAGTGGGTTGGTCAGCAAGAAAGTCAAGAGCTGTGGCTGTTTGGTTGGTTATTATTTCCGAGACAGCTTGTAACCTAATTATCCCATTCAAATGATAAATGGGTTCCCAGGCATCTGGGATTAATTCCTTAGGATTCCAAGTGGCTGGTCCATCCTGTTGTGGAACTGGTTCTGGTGGCCATTCATCTTTTCCCCATTTTGGGGTGCTCCCTCCAGCCAGGGCTGCATCAGTTGACTGCTTTTCTCTAATTAAATCATCACAGATTTTGATTCCTAAGCGATTTCCCTGAACTTGTGGCAACAAAAAGAACAACGGGCTAATATACCCCATACCCATACCATATCCCTGACCAGTTTGGAGGTAACCTGAGCTAAGCATGTTGGCCACAAATGCAATAATGTCCTTTCAAAGCCTGTGTTCCATTATCAAAGGGGCCTTTCTACCTTTTGTCATCAATTGGTAGGTCAAAATACAGCGGGATTCCTGGGCCTAACGGTCCTCCAATAGTTGCTCCACCATAAGGGTCACAGTATTTGCGTTTCCAAGCTCCCAAATGGGGTTCCCATCTACATTTACGTCTGCAAGCTGTTTGGTTGGATTTGGAGCAGAACTCACTAAGAGGGTTTGAGTTCCAATCTGGTGTTGCCATTCCCACTGATAATCATGAGCAACATGTGTTCTACTTGTGGAATTTTCGTGGGGACATCTTAAAAATAGGTGGTCAAAAAAACCCCTTGTCCCTCCCCATTGCTTTACAGGCTTCCAAATATTTTTGGTAAGTGTGTTAAGAACACTTTACCCAGCTACCATTAGTGAGCTTAACAGGTATTTGATTGCATTTGTCTTGATATTTGGAACAATTGTAAGGAGGGCAACTGGGGGTCCAAGCCCAATTGTTTAAACCCAGAGGGGAAGTAAATTCATACATGTCTTTTCCTACATAGACCCCCTCTGTCCTATTTAGGCAATAAGTGCCTGTTGGAGAAGAATGAAGTGGCCGTGAACTTCCTTCTTTGGCCCCAAATCCCGTCCTAGTATGGACCCCACCATTTAGGTTCAGCTGGGCTAGCCAACCATGGCCACTCTTCAGATCCTCCTGGCCCTCCACAGAGCCAGCAATTGCTAAGGTTAAAAACTTTTGCTACTTCTTCTCCTAAGGCTGCAAATTGATTCTCTCACACCTGGCCTAAACTCAGCTGACCATATAAAAGTAGAATTATTAATGAAAATATTTTAATTGTGTGATCTAGTTAGCTAGTCTAATTTTCATGTTGTCTTCTGCACCACCTGTGGCAAATGAAGACACATAAAACCACTTAACCTAAAACAATGGCCGCAAGTATTAGCCCCCCAGTGAGGAGACAGAGGCATCCTACAACATTCTTCAACTACAGGGAGAGGCCATGGGGCTTTTCCTGTGCAGTCTCTCTCAAATGATTGTGGGACACTACTCCCATTTTATGCTAAGTTCCCAGCCATAGCACCCTCTTCCTTTTCCCCTTTGGCTGAGGTACTCAGGAGGTAAAGACTTCCTGAATTGCCTACTCTATGCCCCCATGTAATATGCACCCCCCTTTTGGTATAGAAAAGGAGGAAGAAGAAACTATTCCTAATTCTATTAAGCCTTTGTTGCCTTGCTCTAGGTTCAGGAATTTAACAGGGCCTTGGCTGAGCAACAGTCTCTGTTGATTAGTAACAGTTTCTAAAACTAATACTTTCTTCTATTACTTCCCTATCTGTTACTGCTCTATGCTAGCCTTGTCTAAGAGTGGATTCACACAGTCTGTTTGTAAAGACACATCCATCTTACTCCTTTCACTCCCACACCTTCTTGGAGGTGGGACGGCTCCCCCCGGCACAGCACCTGGAAAAAAACCCCCGTATATGCACACACACACCTGCACTTACCCTGCACTCTGCTGCACACCCCCCCCCCCCCCCCCCACTAACCCCCGCCTCCATATCCCTACCATGCCACTCTCAGCTGCCCTGCCCCCACCGTCCCAGCGGGCTGGCAGCACCCACTCCTCACATGCTTCCCCATGCCTTGCATTTCCTTCCTGCCCCCTCTGTAGCCTTCCCTCTACCTGCCTTTTCTCCATTGCCTTGCATTGACTTGCTCACCCATCCCCCACCTGACTTCCTTTCACAGTCATCTAGGTCTGGCCTTACCTTTTCTTTTCCTTCTAGGACCCTCATTGCCTTGCCTCACCTCGCCAAGCCACCACTTGCCTTGCCTTGCCCTTGAACCCCTTGCCTTCCATTACCTTGCTCACCCCTCCCCCACCTGGAATTCAAGACCCCTTTTCAATGACATTTCTGGGCCTTGCCCTGCCCTTTCTGCTCCTCCTAGGAATCTCAAGGCTCTCAAGTATCTCCGGTGTTTCAGGATCACATGAGAGGAAGACCAGGCAAGGACACATGTTGCCACACTCATCTATACGGGCAGCCTTTGTCTGGGACCAATCTTTGCATGTCTTGAATCTTGGAAGGGCAATTCACATTTTGCCCTTGAGCTCCGGGACCAGAAGGAGAGTTCTTTTGCATACAAAGGAAAGCAGGTAGCTCAAGTCTCTTAGGTGCAGATTAGAGATGACTCACACAGGATCAAGGCCACACAGAGCAGTTGGGCCTAGCCACTTTTGTGTACCAGAAGTCCTTGAATGTACTTCTCACCTGCCTTGCCTCGCCTTGCCTTGGCAACGCAACAGTTTCCTTGCCTTGCCCTGCTAGCCCTCCGTAGCCTTGCATTCCCTTGCATGCCCATGCCACACCCTTGACCTGCCTACTGCTTTCCTCCAGGGCCTTGGCTTGCCGAGCCCTTCTTGTTTCTGCCTGGCCTACCCATCAGTGGACTTTCCTTCCTCCTAGAGGCAAGCCTTGCCTCTAACTTCTGGGCCTTCTCTTGCCTACCACTCCATTTATTTCCCCCTCACTGCTCTGGCCTTGCCTACCTCTTGCTTGACTTGCCTGCAATTGCCTGCACTTGGTTTGCAGTGCCTTGCCTGCATGGAAGGCAAGGTAAAGAGTGGTAGGCAGGGCAAAGCCAGCAAGTTGTAGGTAGTGCGAGACGTAGGCAAAGGAAGCAAAGCAAGGGTAGCTTAGGAAAAACTAGGCAAGGCACTGAAGGCAAGGCAAGGCCAAGGGACTTGCAGTGCCTTTCCTTGGGAAGGTAAGGACATAGAGCCAGTGTTGGTGGAGCAGATGTTAAGGTACCATGGGGAGGAATAGCCCAGTGAGATATTTCTCTCCTGGCCCCTTCTGTGTAGGGGCAATTGTTGGACATATTCAATACTAGAGGTGTATCAGTCCCTGGATATGTTGTATTTTGGAGGAGGGGATGCTGTTTCTTTGGAGATAGGCTTGTACTTGCTCTCTTTGGCAAGGAAAGCAGGTTTGGATGCGCTCATGAGGTGCTCTTAGGGATTTTAAAGGCTTTTCCCAACAGACAGTTCTCTGGGTTAGAGCTGTTGAGCTTTCAGCAGGAATGCAAAGGCCAAGCTTGTGACCCTTTTTTCCTGGTGCCTTTAGTGTGTGAGCAGTCCCTGGTGCTGTTGTCTTTGGATCCTGACTCTGGGAGAGGGAAGGCTTAGGATGGTACCTAGAGCTGAGAAGGAAAGTGCTGAGGGCAGCGTGTGCGCTGCTAGTTTGAGGGGTGCAGTTGAAGTTGTAGGCAGCAAGAGCTTTCTCAGCTGGCACTGTTGTGAGCTCTGTTTTTGCCAGATGGTTTCAAGTTGGTAGGTGGACTCTGCCAGAGAGAAAAGATTTGTTTGGGCAAAGAGGTTTGTCTGGCTCTTGGAGTGTGGTGCAAAAAAGAGTCTGCTCTTGGAAGGGGAAGATTCAGGAAAACTTTTTGTTCTGACACCGTTGATTTGAGTGCAGGGACGTTTCTAACTTGCCTCTGCCCTTGGGGTGGTTTTGAGCAGCGAAAGCTGCGTTTCCTTCTTTGGCAAGTCGTCAGTGCCATCGTGTGGTTGTTGCGATGAGTGCTGACAGTGCCCAGGAAAAAGCCAAGTGCTTCATTGGCACGGCCCCAGTCGTGTGGGAGCAGTTGGTGGAAGAACTCCGCTGTGCAGTCTGCCTCTTGGAGACGTAAAAGAATGTGTTCCTATGCATAGCGGGGAAGCAAGAGGAATCTTTTCATTGTTGGCTGTGCAGTTTCTAAGCGGCAAAAGTAAAGGCAGTTCCAGCATGGCCTCTTTCTTTCAGAACCTTTTCTGTGCCATCATGAAAATGCTCAACATGTAACTCGCACCCATTGAACTGCATCAAAGGTCCTGGAGCTATGCACTTTCCTTCAAGCTCTATGTACCATCTCTCCACCTCTCGCGGATCCCAAACCCCTTCCAAACATCCAGCAGCTGCTTCTGCACGCAGGGAACAAATGCTAGAACAAGGCGTTGGCCTTCATAGTCCCTCTAAAATCTGTAAACTAAGCAAAACATACCAGTGACCAGCATTTTCCTTCGCAAATATATATATAGAGCATCATCACATTCTGTCAAAGTGGGTAAGTTCACCCTTGCAGTGCAGCTTTTCCAGCCGCAGTTCGGACTGAGAGATGTGCCAGGAGAGAAAGCATTTGTTGACTTTCCTTCTTCTCTGGAACACTTGATACTCGCAGTGCAATCACTTCCACACAACTTCGGTGTGCCCAGGTTCAAGCAGCTAGAGCTCACAGAGATGGGAAAGTCAGGGCAGAAGACGTTTCAAAAAAACGTTACAGCAGCATTAAAACTGTGCACAGCAGTCTGCAGCACTCTAGCTTACTTCTCTGACAGACATGCCATCCCATTGTGGGCTCTCACAGCTCGGTTGCAAGCTATCTTGGTTGCAAGCTACTCTTCTGAAGAAAAGAACTATAAGAAAAAGCCAATGCTGGGCTGCGCCTTCCCCTTGCTTCACGTAAAGCCACCCCATGCTGCACTCTGCACTTCCCTTCTCCGCCCCATTGACCACTGTGTTTTCTGAATCTCGAAGCCTAAAGTTCAGCGATATTGTTTCAGCGGAGGGCTGGAAGAGGAATAGGTAGCAGCACAGCTAAAAGTAGCTGTCGCTGAGCTTTCTCCTTCCCAAAGCTAATGTGAATACGGCAGGTAGGCGAGTGGCAGCTACCCTCCTCTCTCAGCTTATATGCTGCATGCACGAGCCCGGTGCTCTGCGCCGTCGTTCACCCTCTTAAGTACCCTTGTCGCGCTTTCATTCTGCCAGAGTCGAACAGTCGTCTACTTCTCGCACAGAGAGCACAGTGCCGGCAGCGCAACCCTCCAGGCGGCTGCTTCTGCCGAAAGACGCCTGGGCTATGCACTTTCCCTCTCAGTGCTAGGTAGATCTACATTCTGTCTGTGTTGTGCTCTGAATCTTAACGAAAACATTCTCAGCTAAGTCTCGCACACAGAAGAGTTTTAGGTCAACGAGCTTGCCCAAAGATTGCCCCCGTCCCTATACAAACTTATATTTACACCCCATTCCAGTGGTAATCCTCTTTCCTTTACAGCCTGCACAGCGCTGTCAGATCGCGGTGCTCTCCGCACCTGCCTTCTCACTCCCAAGTACCAGCGCGAACCTTACAGCCTTGCAGGCAGCGAAGACACCGGTAGGCATCTCGCACAGAAGAACGGGCCAGGACGCAAAGATGGTCTTCCTTTCTCCTCGTTGTCGCCCACATTGTGGTGATGTGTTGAAAGTCTTGGCCAGCGAAAGGCTAATCCAGCAAGTGCTTCTCTCTTGACGCATTTTGCTGAGCGAGAGCTACACGGATAGTTTAGAATCTGTGAAACAGCAAGACAATGATTGCACGTCGAGCTGAGCAAAAGCCGTGCACGGCACACCGTGGCTGCGTGCAGTGTTCATGCGGAAGAGCGGCAAAGCTCCAAGCCCTCGCTGGGCTTCCGTTCTGCCCGGAGCACAGGCGGCGAAGAACGAAGCAGCTGGGCACCGGCTTCATGTAGCCAGTGGAGCGAATTGCAAATGTCCAGCCGAGAGCTGCTTCACAAGCAGATTCAGCTGAGAACGCTCTGGCTGCTTCAGAAAGGAAGGCGCAGCCCTTGCACTCCAGCACACAACCGGGCCAGAAACAGGTCCTTCAACCTTCAGTGCTGCCGACTCCATGCAGCTTGAGCACACCCAGAAGGACGCGTCCAGAAAGAAGGCGTTCTTCGAGTACCCCCCTCCTCCAAGGAGCCTCGAAACTGAGCACAACACGCTGCGGCTCGGCAGCTTCCTTCTCAGCGAGACGTACCGTCACATTTATGCACTCTCGCAGCTCCGTTGCCCACTTGCAGCAGCTGCTGCTACCGAAGCAAAAGGCTCCAGAAGTAAAAGCCACTGCTGGGCTGCACGTTCCCTCTGCCTCACGTAAAGCAGCAGAAACTGGCCGCTGCACTCTGTCCTTCCATTCTCTGCCGCACCTGCCACTGTCATCTCTGCGTCTCCAAGCATAAACCTGGGCACAAATGCTTTCCGGGGAAAGCTGGAAGAGAAATAGGTAGCAGCACAAGTAGCTGCAAGTGGAACTTCCTGGTTTCAACTGCTAACGTGAGTCCGCAAAGAAGCGAGTGACGGCCACGCTTCCCCTTGCAGCCTGTGCGATGCGCACAGCAGCTCGGGGCTCTGCCTTCATTCCTACGCTCTCCGTACCACGGTCGCGCTTTCATTCTGCCGGAGTCGAAGCGTCGCCTACTTCTCGCACAAGAGCATTGTGCCCGCAGCGAAATGCTCCAGCCGACTGCTTCTGCCGGAACACGCCCTGGCCTATGCACTTTCCCTCGCAGCGACATACACCAGCACACTGGGTCTTTCTTGTCGTCCAAATGTAAAGGGAAAGGTTCTCCGCTCCGTCTGGCACAGAGAACAGTTTTAGGTCGACAAGCTCACCCAGAGCTCACCCTCGACGCGTGGAAACCCGCATTTGCACCCCATTCCAGCGGCAGCCCGTCCTTCCTTTACAGCCTGCACAGCGCCGTCAGATCGCGGTGCTCTCCGCACCTGCCTTCTCACTTCCAAGTACCAGCGCGAACCTTACAGCCTTGCAGGCAGCGAAGACGCGGCGAGGCGTCTCGCACAGAAGAACGGGCCAGGACGCAAAGATGGTCTTCCTTTCTCCTCCTCCTCCTCCTCCTTGCCCGAGTGGTGGTGCTGTGCTGAAAGTCTTGGCCGGCGAAAGGCTTATGCAGCAAGTGCTTCTCTCCTGACGCATTTCGCTGAGCGAGAGAGCTGCACGGACACTTTCGACTCTGGGAAACAGCAAGACAATGATTGCACGTCGAGCTGAGCAAAAGCCGTGCACGGCACACCGTGGCTGCGTGCAGTGTTCACGCGGAAGAGCGGCAAAGCTCCAAGCCCTCGCTGGGCTTCCGTTCTGCCCGGAGCACAGGCGGCGAAGAACGAAGCAGCTGGGCACCGGCTTCATGTAGCCAGTGGAGCGAATTGCAAATGTCCAGCCGAGAGCTGCTTCACAAGCAGATTCAGCTGAGAACGCTCTGGCTGCTTCAGAAAGGAAGGCGCAGCCCTTGCACTCCAGCACACAACCGGGCCAGAAACAGGTCCTTCAACCTTCAGTGCTGCCGACTCCATGCAGCTTGAGCACACCCAGAAGGACGCGTCCAGAAAGAAGGCGTTCTTCGAGTACCCCCCTCCTCCAAGGAGCCTCGAAACTGAGCACAACACGCTGCGGCTCGGCAGCTTCCTTCTCAGCGAGACGTACCGTCACATTTATGCACTCTCGCAGCTCCGTTGCCCACTTGCAGCAGCTGCTGCTACCGAAGCAAAAGGCTCCAGAAGTAAAAGCCACTGCTGGGCTGCACGTTCCCTCTGCCTCACGTAAAGCAGCAGAAACTGGCCGCTGCACTCTGTCCTTCCATTCTCTGCCGCACCTGCCACTGTCATCTCTGCGTCTCCAAGCATAAACCTGGGCACAAATGCTTTCCGGGGAAAGCTGGAAGAGAAATAGGTAGCAGCACAAGTAGCTGCAAGTGGAACTTCCTGGTTTCAACTGCTAACGTGAGTCCGCAAAGAAGCGAGTGACGGCCACGCTTCCCCTTGCAGCCTGTGCGATGCGCACAGCAGCTCGGGGCTCTGCCTTCATTCCTACGCTCTCCGTACCACGGTCGCGCTTTCATTCTGCCGGAGTCGAAGCGTCGCCTACTTCTCGCACAAGAGCATTGTGCCCGCAGCGAAATGCTCCAGCCGACTGCTTCTGCCGGAACACGCCCTGGCCTATGCACTTTCCCTCGCAGCGACATACACCAGCACACTGGGTCTTTCTTGTCGTCCAAATGTAAAGGGAAAGGTTCTCCGCTCCGTCTGGCACAGAGAACAGTTTTAGGTCGACAAGCTCACCCAGAGCTCACCCTCGACGCGTGGAAACCCGCATTTGCACCCCATTCCAGCGGCAGCCCGTCCTTCCTTTACAGCCTGCACAGCGCCGTCAGATCGCGGTGCTCTCCGCACCTGCCTTCTCACTTCCAAGTACCAGCGCGAACCTTACAGCCTTGCAGGCAGCGAAGACGCGGCGAGGCGTCTCGCACAGAAGAACGGGCCAGGACGCAAAGATGGTCTTCCTTTCTCCTCCTCCTCCTCCTCCTTGCCCGAGTGGTGGTGCTGTGCTGAAAGTCTTGGCCGGCGAAAGGCTTATGCAGCAAGTGCTTCTCTCCTGACGCATTTCGCTGAGCGAGAGAGCTGCACGGACACTTTCGACTCTGGGAAACAGCAAGACAATGATTGCACGTCGAGCTGAGCAAAAGCCGTGCACGGCACACCGTGGCTGCGTGCAGTGTTCACGCGGAAGAGCGGCAAAGCTCCAAGCCCTCGCTGGGCTTCCGTTCTGCCCGGAGCACAGGCGGCGAAGAACGAAGCAGCTGGGCACCGGCTTCATGTAGCCAGTGGAGCGAATTGCAAATGTCCAGCCGAGAGCTGCTTCACAAGCAGATTCAGCTGAGAACGCTCTGGCTGCTTCAGAAAGGAAGGCGCAGCCCTTGCACTCCAGCACACAACCGGGCCAGAAACAGGTCCTTCAACCTTCAGTGCTGCCGACTCCATGCAGCTTGAGCACACCCAGAAGGACGCGTCCAGAAAGAAGGCGTTCTTCGAGTACCCCCCTCCTCCAAGGAGCCTCGAAACTGAGCACAACACGCTGCGGCTCGGCAGCTTCCTTCTCAGCGAGACGTACCGTCACATTTATGCACTCTCGCAGCTCCGTTGCCCACTTGCAGCAGCTGCTGCTACCGAAGCAAAAGGCTCCAGAAGTAAAAGCCACTGCTGGGCTGCACGTTCCCTCTGCCTCACGTAAAGCAGCAGAAACTGGCTACTTGTGCTGCTACCTATTTCTCTTCCAGCTTTCCCCGGAAAGCATTTGTGCCCAGGTTTATGCTTGGAGACGCAGAGATGACAGTGGCAGGTGCGGCAGAGAATGGAAGGACAGAGTGCAGCGGCCAGTTTCTGCTGCTTTACGTGAGGCAGAGGGAACGTGCAGCCCAGCAGTGGCTTTTACTTCTGGAGCCTTTTGCTTCGGTAGCAGCAGCTGCTGCAAGTGGGCAACGGAGCTGCGAGAGTGCATAAATGTGACGGTACGTCTCGCTGAGAAGGATATAACATTCTTCGACTACAGGGAGAGTCCATGGGGCTTTTCCCATGGGGTCTCTCAAACAGATGTAGGATGCAGCTCCCTTTTTATGCCAAGTTCCCGGCCCCAGCACCCTCTTCCTTTTCCCCACTGGCTGAGGTACTCAGGAGATACAGACTTCCCAAAGTGCCTACTCTATGCCCTCCTCTAATATGCACCCCCCTTTTGGTATTGAAAAGAAAGAAAAAGAAACTATTCCTAATTCTGTTAAGTGTTTGTTGCCTTGTTGTAGGTTCAGGAATTTAACAGGGCCTTGATTAATCAACAGTCTCTGTTGGTTACCAACAGTTCTAGAGAACTAATAGTTTCTTCTGTTACTTCACTATCGATAAGTTCCTAGCCTTGTCTACAGGCAGATTCACATGGTCTGTTTGTAAAGACTCATTCGTCTCATTCCTTTTAATCCCTCCTCTTTTTATTTTGCCTCTTTTTTCTTTACAAACCTTAATTACCATTGATTTAATTTTTTCTTCTTGAGTCTTCTTGGATTTTGCTATTATTTGCAGTGACATCCTCATCTATCCTTTTGTAGACATTTCTGGATCAGGTAGGCATGGCTGCTACCGGCATCCCCTTGACCACCTGCTGAAAGAGCTGCACTCAGCAAGGTGTCACACATGATAAAAAGATTAGAGTTGCTATAGCATGTAAGAGGAGAAATCATATTCATTTAGCCCATAGCTGGCCAGTTAACCATGAAAACATATCCCATTCCCATCCTTTCCACATTTGGACAGGTCCATGAGCTGACGTTATTTCCTTTGTTATTTTTTTGACCACTTTTCCGCTGTCATCTGCTTGCAAACAGCAGCTCGAGTCATTTAATTTCCCACAAACTCCTCCTTCTTCTGCTAACAGATAATCTAGTACCATCCAATGTTGAAATACCGCTTTCCTCGTTTAAGTGGGTTGGTCAGCAAGAAAGTCAAGAGCTGTGGCTGTTTGGTTGGTTATTATTTCCGAGACAGCTTGTAACCTAATTATCCCATTCAAATGATAAATGGGTTCCCAGGCATCTGGGATTAATTCCTTAGGATTCCAAGTGGCTGGTCCATCCTGTTGTGGAACTGGTTCTGGTGGCCATTCATCTTTTCCCCATTTTGGGGTGCTCCCTCCAGCCAGGGCTGCATCAGTTGACTGCTTTTCTCTAATTAAATCATCACAGATTTTGATTCCTAAGCGATTTCCCTGAACTTGTGGCAACAAAAAGAACAACGGGCTAATATACCCCATACCCATACCATATCCCTGACCAGTTTGGAGGTAACCTGAGCTAAGCATGTTGGCCACAAATGCAATAATGTCCTTTCAAAGCCTGTGTTCCATTATCAAAGGGGCCTTTCTACCTTTTGTCATCAATTGGTGGGTCAAAATACAGCGGGATTCCTGGGCCTAACGGTCCTCCAATAGTTGCTCCACCATAAGGGTCACAGTATTTGCGTTTCCAAGCTCCCAAATGGGGTTCCCATCTACATTTACGTCTGCAAGCTGTTTGGTTGGATTTGGAGCAGAACTCACTAAGAGGGTTTGAGTTCCAATCTGGTGTTGCCATTCCCACTGATAATCATGAGCAACATGTGTTCTACTTGTGGAATTTTCGTGGGGACATCTTAAAAATAGGTGGTCAAAAAAACCCCTTGTCCCTCCCCATTGCTTTACAGGCTTCCAAATATTTTTGGTAAGTGTGTTAAGAACACTTTACCCAGCTACCATTAGTGAGCTTAACAGGTATTTGATTGCATTTGTCTTGATATTTGGAACAATTGTAAGGAGGGCAACTGGGGGTCCAAGCCCAATTGTTTAAACCCAGAGGGGAAGTAAATTCATACATGTCTTTTCCTACATAGACCCCCTCTGTCCTATTTAGGCAATAAGTGCCTGTTGGAGAAGAATGAAGTGGCCGTGAACTTCCTTCTTTGGCCCCAAATCCCGTCCTAGTATGGACCCCACCATTTAGGTTCAGCTGGGCTAGCCAACCATGGCCACTCTTCAGATCCTCCTGGCCCTCCACAGAGCCAGCAATTGCTAAGGTTAAAAACTTTTGCTACTTCTTCTCCTAAGGCTGCAAATTGATTCTCTCACACCTGGCCTAAACTCAGCTGACCATATAAAAGTAGAATTATTAATGAAAATATTTTAATTGTGTGATCTAGTTAGCTAGTCTAATTTTCATGTTGTCTTCTGCACCACCTGTGGCAAATGAAGACACATAAAACCACTTAACCTAAAACAATGGCCGCAAGTATTAGCCCCCCAGTGAGGAGACAGAGGCATCCTACAACATTCTTCAACTACAGGGAGAGGCCATGGGGCTTTTCCTGTGCAGTCTCTCTCAAATGATTGTGGGACACTACTCCCATTTTATGCTAAGTTCCCAGCCATAGCACCCTCTTCCTTTTCCCCTTTGGCTGAGGTACTCAGGAGGTAAAGACTTCCTGAATTGCCTACTCTATGCCCCCATGTAATATGCACCCCCCTTTTGGTATAGAAAAGGAGGAAGAAGAAACTATTCCTAATTCTATTAAGCCTTTGTTGCCTTGCTCTAGGTTCAGGAATTTAACAGGGCCTTGGCTGAGCAACAGTCTCTGTTGATTAGTAACAGTTTCTAAAACTAATACTTTCTTCTATTACTTCCCTATCTGTTACTGCTCTATGCTAGCCTTGTCTAAGAGTGGATTCACACAGTCTGTTTGTAAAGACACATCCATCTTACTCCTTTCACTCCCACACCTTCTTGGAGGTGGGACGGCTCCCCCCGGCACAGCACCTGGAAAAAAACCCCCGTATATGCACACACACACCTGCACTTACCCTGCACTCTGCTGCACACCCCCCCCCCCCCCACACTAACCCCCGCCTCCATATCCCTACCATGCCACTCTCAGCTGCCCTGCCCCCACCGTCCCAGCGGGCTGGCAGCACCCACTCCTCACATGCTTCCCCATGCCTTGCATTTCCTTCCTGCCCCCTCTGTAGCCTTCCCTCTACCTGCCTTTTCTCCATTGCCTTGCATTGACTTGCTCACCCATCCCCCACCTGACTTCCTTTCACAGTCATCTAGGTCTTGGCCTTACCTTTTCTTTTCCTTCTAGGACCCTCATTGCCTTGCCTCACCTCGCCAAGCCACCACTTGCCTTGCCTTGCCCTTGAACCCCTTGCCTTCCATTACCTTGCTCACCCCTCCCCCACCTGGAATTCAAGACCCCTTTTCAATGACATTTCTGGGCCTTGCCCTGCCCTTTCTGCTCCTCCTAGGAATCTCAAGGCTCTCAAGTATCTCCGGTGTTTCAGGATCACATGAGAGGAAGACCAGGCAAGGACACATGTTGCCACACTCATCTATACGGGCAGCCTTTGTCTGGGACCAATCTTTGCATGTCTTGAATCTTGGAAGGGCAATTCACATTTTGCCCTTGAGCTCCGGGACCAGAAGGAGAGTTCTTTTGCATACAAAGGAAAGCAGGTAGCTCAAGTCTCTTAGGTGCAGATTAGAGATGACTCACACAGGATCAAGGCCACACAGAGCAGTTGGGCCTAGCCACTTTTGTGTACCAGAAGTCCTTGAATGTACTTCTCACCTGCCTTGCCTCGCCTTGCCTTGGCAACGCAACAGTTTCCTTGCCTTGCCCTGCTAGCCCTCCGTAGCCTTGCATTCCCTTGCATGCCCGTGCCACACCCTTGACCTGCCTACTGCTTTCCTCCAGGGCCTTGGCTTGCCGAGCCCTTCTTGTTTCTGCCTGGCCTACCCATCAGTGGACTTTCCTTCCTCCTAGAGGCAAGCCTTGCCTCTAACTTCTGGGCCTTCTCTTGCCTACCACTCCATTTATTTCCCCCTCACTGCTCTGGCCTTGCCTACCTCTTGCTTGACTTGCCTGCAATTGCCTGCACTTGGTTTGCAGTGCCTTGCCTGCATGGAAGGCAAGGTAAAGAGTGGTAGGCAGGGCAAAGCCAGCAAGTTGTAGGTAGTGCGAGACGTAGGCAAAGGAAGCAAAGCAAGGGTAGCTTAGGAAAAACTAGGCAAGGCACTGAAGGCAAGGCAAGGCCAAGGGACTTGCAGTGCCTTTCCTTGGGAAGGTAAGGACATAGAGCCAGTGTTGGTGGAGCAGATGTTAAGGTACCATGGGGAGGAATAGCCCAGTGAGATATTTCTCTCCTGGCCCCTTCTGTGTAGGGGCAATTGTTGGACATATTCAATACTAGAGGTGTATCAGTCCCTGGATATGTTGTATTTTGGAGGAGGGGATGCTGTTTCTTTGGAGATAGGCTTGTAGTTGCTCTCTTTGGCAAGGAAAGCAGGTTTGGATGCGCTCATGAGGTGCTCTTAGGGATTTTAAAGGCTTTTCCCAACAGACAGTTCTCTGGGTTAGAGCTGTTGAGCTTTCAGCAGGAATGCAAAGGCCAAGCTTGTGACCCTTTTTTCCTGGTGCCTTTAGTGTGTGAGCAGTCCCTGGTGCTGTTGTCTTTGGATCCTGACTCTGGGAGAGGGAAGGCTTAGGATGGTACCTAGAGCTGAGAAGGAAAGTGCTGAGGGCAGCGTGTGCGCTGCTAGTTTGAGGGGTGCAGTTGAAGTTGTAGGCAGCAAGAGCTTTCTCAGCTGGCACTGTTGTGAGCTCTGTTTTTGCCAGATGGTTTCAAGTTGGTAGGTGGACTCTGCCAGAGAGAAAAGATTTGTTTGGGCAAAGAGGTTTGTCTGGCTCTTGGAGTGTGGTGCAAAAAAGAGTCTGCTCTTGGAAGGGGAAGATTCAGGAAAACTTTTTGTTCTGACACCGTTGATTTGAGTGCAGGGACGTTTCTAACTTGCCTCTGCCCTTGGGGTGGTTTTGAGCAGCGAAAGGTGCGTTTCCTTCTTTGGCAAGTCGTCAGTGCCATCGTGTGGTTGTTGCGATGAGTGCTGACAGTGCCCAGGAAAAAGCCAAGTGCTTCATTGGCACGGCCCCAGTCGTGTGGGAGCAGTTGGTGGAAGAACTCCGCTGTGCAGTCTGCCTCTTGGAGACGTAAAAGAATGTGTTCCTATGCATAGCGGGGAAGCAAGAGGAATCTTTTCATTGTTGGCTGTGCAGTTTCTAAGCGGCAAAAGTAAAGGCAGTTCCAGCATGGCCTCTTTCTTTCAGAACCTTTTCTGTGCCATCATGAAAATGCTCAACATGTAACTCGCACCCATTGAACTGCATCAAAGGTCCTGGAGCTATGCACTTTCCTTCAAGCTCTATGTACCATCTCTCCACCTCTCGCGGATCCCAAACCCCTTCCAAACATCCAGCAGCTGCTTCTGCACGCAGGGAACAAATGCTAGAACAAGGCGTTGGCCTTCATAGTCCCTCTAAAATCTGTAAACTAAGCAAAACATACCAGTGACCAGCATTTTCCTTCGCAAATATATATATAGAGCATCATCACATTCTGTCAAAGTGGGTAAGTTCACCCTTGCAGTGCAGCTTTTCCAGCCGCAGTTCGGACTGAGAGATGTGCCAGGAGAGAAAGCATTTGTTGACTTTCCTTCTTCTCTGGAACACTTGATACTCGCAGTGCAATCACTTCCACACAACTTCGGTGTGCCCAGGTTCAAGCAGCTAGAGCTCACAGAGATGGGAAAGTCAGGGCAGAAGACGTTTCAAAAAAACCTTACAGCAGCATTAAAACTGTGCACAGCAGTCTGCAGCACTCTAGCTTACTTCTCTGACAGACATGCCATCCCATTGTGGGCTCTCACAGCTCGGTTGCAAGCTATCTTGGTTGCAAGCTACTCTCCTGAAGAAAAGAACTATAAGAAAAAGCCAATGCTGGGCTGCGCCTTCCCCTTGCTTCACGTAAAGCCACCCCATGCTGCACTCTGCACTTCCCTTCTCCGCCCCATTGACCACTGTGTTTTCTGAATCTCGAAGCCTAAAGTTCAGCGATATTGTTTCAGCGGAGGGCTGGAAGAGGAATAGGTAGCAGCACAGCTAAAAGTAGCTGTCGCTGAGCTTTCTCCTTCCCAAAGCTAATGTGAATACGGCAGGTAGGCGAGTGGCAGCTACCCTCCTCTCTCAGCTTATATGCTGCATGCACGAGCCCGGTGCTCTGCGCCGTCGTTCACCCTCTTAAGTACCCTTGTCGCGCTTTCATTCTGCCAGAGTCGAACAGTCGTCTACTTCTCGCACAGAGAGCACAGTGCCGGCAGCGCAACCCTCCAGGCGGCTGCTTCTGCCGAAAGACGCCTGGGCTATGCACTTTCCCTCTCAGTGCTAGGTAGATCTACATTCTGTCTGTGTTGTGCTCTGAATCTTAACGAAAACATTCTCAGCTAAGTCTCGCACACAGAAGAGTTTTAGGTCAACGAGCTTGCCCAAAGATTGCCCCCGTCCCTATACAAACTTATATTTACAGCCCATTCCAGTGGTAATCCTCTTTCCTTTACAGCCTGCACAGCGCTGTCAGATCGCGGTGCTCTCCGCACCTGCCTTCTCACTCCCAAGTACCATGGTGCACCTTAAAGCCTTGCAGGGAGCGAAGACACCGGTAGGCATCTCGCACAGAAGAACGGGCCAGGACGCAAAGATGTTCTTCCTTTCTCCTCGTTGTCGCCCACATTGTGGTGATGTGTTGAAAGTCTTGGCCAGCGAAAGGCTAATCCAGCAAGTGCTTCTCTCTTGACGCATTTTGCTGAGCGAGAGCTACACGGATAGTTTAGAATCTGTGAAACAGCAAGACAATGATTGCACGTCGAGCTGAGCAAAAGCCGTGCACGGCACACCGTGGCTGCGTGCAGTGTTCACGCGGAAGAGCGGCAAAGCTCCAAGCCCTCGCTGGGCTTCCGTTCTGCCCGGAGCACAGGCGGCGAAGAACGAAGCAGCTGGGCACCGGCTTCATGTAGCCAGTGGAGCGAATTGCAAATGTCCAGCCGAGAGCTGCTTCACAAGCAGATTCAGCTGAGAACGCTCTGGCTGCTTCAGAAAGGAAGGCGCAGCCCTTGCACTCCAGCACACAACCGGGCCAGAAACAGGTCCTTCAACCTTCAGTGCTGCCGACTCCATGCAGCTTGAGCACACCCAGAAGGACGCGTCCAGAAAGAAGGCGTTCTTCGAGTACCCCCCTCCTCCAAGGAGCCTCGAAACTGAGCACAACACGCTGCGGCTCGGCAGCTTCCTTCTCAGCGAGACGTACCGTCACATTTATGCACTCTCGCAGCTCCGTTGCCCACTTGCAGCAGCTGCTGCTACCGAAGCAAAAGGCTCCAGAAGTAAAAGCCACTGCTGGGCTGCACGTTCCCTCTGCCTCACGTAAAGCAGCAGAAACTGGCCGCTGCACTCTGTCCTTCCATTCTCTGCCGCACCTGCCACTGTCATCTCTGCGTCTCCAAGCATAAACCTGGGCACAAATGCTTTCCGGGGAAAGCTGGAAGAGAAATAGGTAGCAGCACAAGTAGCTGCAAGTGGAACTTCCTGGTTTCAACTGCTAACGTGAGTCCGCAAAGAAGCGAGTGACGGCCACGCTTCCCCTTGCAGCCTGTGCGATGCGCACAGCAGCTCGGGGCTCTGCCTTCATTCCTACGCTCTCCGTACCACGGTCGCGCTTTCATTCTGCCGGAGTCGAAGCGTCCTCTACTTCTCGCACAAGAGCATTGTGCCCGCAGCGAAATGCTCCAGCCGACTGCTTCTGCCGGAACACGCCCTGGCCTATGCACTTTCCCTCGCAGCGACATACACCAGCACACTGGGTCTTTCTTGTCGTCCAAATGTAAAGGGAAAGGTTCTCCGCTCCGTCTGGCACAGAGAACAGTTTTAGGTCGACAAGCTCACCCAGAGCTCACCCTCGACGCGTGGAAACCCGCATTTGCACCCCATTCCAGCGGCAGCCCGTCCTTCCTTTACAGCCTGCACAGCGCCGTCAGATCGCGGTGCTCTCCGCACCTGCCTTCTCACTTCCAAGTACCAGCGCGAACCTTACAGCCTTGCAGGCAGCGAAGACGCGGCGAGGCGTCTCGCACAGAAGAACGGGCCAGGACGCAAAGATGGTCTTCCTTTCTCCTCCTCCTCCTCCTCCTTGCCCGAGTGGTGGTGCTGTGCTGAAAGTCTTGGCCGGCGAAAGGCTTATGCAGCAAGTGCTTCTCTCCTGACGCATTTCGCTGAGCGAGAGAGCTGCACGGACACTTTCGACTCTGGGAAACAGCAAGACAATGATTGCACGTCGAGCTGAGCAAAAGCCGTGCACGGCACACCGTGGCTGCGTGCAGTGTTCACGCGGAAGAGCGGCAAAGCTCCAAGCCCTCGCTGGGCTTCCGTTCTGCCCGGAGCACAGGCGGCGAAGAACGAAGCAGCTGGGCACCGGCTTCATGTAGCCAGTGGAGCGAATTGCAAATGTCCAGCCGAGAGCTGCTTCACAAGCAGATTCAGCTGAGAACGCTCTGGCTGCTTCAGAAAGGAAGGCGCAGCCCTTGCACTCCAGCACACAACCGGGCCAGAAACAGGTCCTTCAACCTTCAGTGCTGCCGACTCCATGCAGCTTGAGCACACCCAGAAGGACGCGTCCAGAAAGAAGGCGTTCTTCGAGTACCCCCCTCCTCCAAGGAGCCTCGAAACTGAGCACAACACGCTGCGGCTCGGCAGCTTCCTTCTCAGCGAGACGTACCGTCACATTTATGCACTCTCGCAGCTCCGTTGCCCACTTGCAGCAGCTGCTGCTACCGAAGCAAAAGGCTCCAGAAGTAAAAGCCACTGCTGGGCTGCACGTTCCCTCTGCCTCACGTAAAGCAGCAGAAACTGGCTACTTGTGCTGCTACCTATTTCTCTTCCAGCTTTCCCCGGAAAGCATTTGTGCCCAGGTTTATGCTTGGAGACGCAGAGATGACAGTGGCAGGTGCGGCAGAGAATGGAAGGACAGAGTGCAGCGGCCAGTTTCTGCTGCTTTACGTGAGGCAGAGGGAACGTGCAGCCCAGCAGTGGCTTTTACTTCTGGAGCCTTTTGCTTCGGTAGCAGCAGCTGCTGCAAGTGGGCAACGGAGCTGCGAGAGTGCATAAATGTGACGGTACGTCTCGCTGAGAAGGATATAACATTCTTCGACTACAGGGAGAGTCCATGGGGCTTTTCCCATGGGGTCTCTCAAACAGATGTAGGATGCAGCTCCCTTTTTATGCCAAGTTCCCGGCCCCAGCACCCTCTTCCTTTTCCCCACTGGCTGAGGTACTCAGGAGATACAGACTTCCCAAAGTGCCTACTCTATGCCCTCCTCTAATATGCACCCCCCTTTTGGTATTGAAAAGAAAGAAAAAGAAACTATTCCTAATTCTGTTAAGTGTTTGTTGCCTTGTTGTAGGTTCAGGAATTTAACAGGGCCTTGATTAATCAACAGTCTCTGTTGGTTACCAACAGTTCTAGAGAACTAATAGTTTCTTCTGTTACTTCACTATCGATAAGTTCCTAGCCTTGTCTACAGGCAGATTCACATGGTCTGTTTGTAAAGACTCATTCGTCTCATTCCTTTTAATCCCTCCTCTTTTTATTTTGCCTCTTTTTTTCTTTACAAACCTTAATTACCATTGATTTAATTTTTTCTTCTTGAGTCTTCTTGGATTTTGCTATTATTTGCAGTGACATCCTCATCTATCCTTTTGTAGACATTTCTGGATCAGGTAGGCATGGCTGCTACCGGCATCCCCTTGACCACCTGCTGAAAGAGCTGCACTCAGCAAGGTGTCACACATGATAAAAAGATTAGAGTTGCTATAGCATGTAAGAGGAGAAATCATATTCATTTAGCCCATAGCTGGCCAGTTAACCATGAAAACATATCCCATTCCCATCCTTTCCACATTTGGACAGGTCCATGAGCTGACGTTATTTCCTTTGTTATTTTTTTGACCACTTTTCCGCTGTCATCTGCTTGCAAACAGCAGCTCGAGTCATTTAATTTCCCACAAACTCCTCCTTCTTCTGCTAACAGATAATCTAGTACCATCCAATGTTGAAATACCGCTTTCCTCGTTTAAGTGGGTTGGTCAGCAAGAAAGTCAAGAGCTGTGGCTGTTTGGTTGGTTATTATTTCCGAGACAGCTTGTAACCTAATTATCCCATTCAAATGATAAATGGGTTCCCAGGCATCTGGGATTAATTCCTTAGGATTCCAAGTGGCTGGTCCATCCTGTTGTGGAACTGGTTCTGGTGGCCATTCATCTTTTCCCCATTTTGGGGTGCTCCCTCCAGCCAGGGCTGCATCAGTTGACTGCTTTTCTCTAATTAAATCATCACAGATTTTGATTCCTAAGCGATTTCCCTGAACTTGTGGCAACAAAAAGAACAACGGGCTAATATACCCCATACCCATACCATATCCCTGACCAGTTTGGAGGTAACCTGAGCTAAGCATGTTGGCCACAAATGCAATAATGTCCTTTCAAAGCCTGTGTTCCATTATCAAAGGGGCCTTTCTACCTTTTGTCATCAATTGGTGGGTCAAAATACAGCGGGATTCCTGGGCCTAACGGTCCTCCAATAGTTGCTCCACCATAAGGGTCACAGTATTTGCGTTTCCAAGCTCCCAAATGGGGTTCCCATCTACATTTACGTCTGCAAGCTGTTTGGTTGGATTTGGAGCAGAACTCACTAAGAGGGTTTGAGTTCCAATCTGGTGTTGCCATTCCCACTGATAATCATGAGCAACATGTGTTCTACTTGTGGAATTTTCGTGGGGACATCTTAAAAATAGGTGGTCAAAAAAACCCCTTGTCCCTCCCCATTGCTTTACAGGCTTCCAAATATTTTTGGTAAGTGTGTTAAGAACACTTTACCCAGCTACCATTAGTGAGCTTAACAGGTATTTGATTGCATTTGTCTTGATATTTGGAACAATTGTAAGGAGGGCAACTGGGGGTCCAAGCCCAATTGTTTAAACCCAGAGGGGAAGTAAATTCATACATGTCTTTTCCTACATAGACCCCCTCTGTCCTATTTAGGCAATAAGTGCCTGTTGGAGAAGAATGAAGTGGCCGTGAACTTCCTTCTTTGGCCCCAAATCCCGTCCTAGTATGGACCCCACCATTTAGGTTCAGCTGGGCTAGCCAACCATGGCCACTCTTCAGATCCTCCTGGCCCTCCACAGAGCCAGCAATTGCTAAGGTTAAAAACTTTTGCTACTTCTTCTCCTAAGGCTGCAAATTGATTCTCTCACACCTGGCCTAAACTCAGCTGACCATATAAAAGTAGAATTATTAATGAAAATATTTTAATTGTGTGATCTAGTTAGCTAGTCTAATTTTCATGTTGTCTTCTGCACCACCTGTGGCAAATGAAGACACATAAAACCACTTAACCTAAAACAATGGCCGCAAGTATTAGCCCCCCAGTGAGGAGACAGAGGCATCCTACAACATTCTTCAACTACAGGGAGAGGCCATGGGGCTTTTCCTGTGCAGTCTCTCAAATGATTGTGGGACACTACTCCCATTTTATGCTAAGTTCCCAGCCATAGCACCCTCTTCCTTTTCCCCTTTGGCTGAGGTACTCAGGAGGTAAAGACTTCCTGAATTGCCTACTCTATGCCCCCATGTAATATGCACCCCCCTTTTGGTATAGAAAAGGAGGAAGAAGAAACTATTCCTAATTCTATTAAGCCTTTGTTGCCTTGCTCTAGGTTCAGGAATTTAACAGGGCCTTGGCTGAGCAACAGTCTCTGTTGATTAGTAACAGTTTCTAAAACTAATACTTTCTTCTATTACTTCCCTATCTGTTACTGCTCTATGCTAGCCTTGTCTAAGAGTGGATTCACACAGTCTGTTTGTAAAGACACATCCATCTTACTCCTTTCACTCCCACACCTTCTTGGAGGTGGGACGGCTCCCCCCGGCACAGCACCTGGAAAAAAACCCCCGTATATGCACACACACACCTGCACTTACCCTGCACTCTGCTGCACACCCCCCCCCCCCCCACACTAACCCCCGCCTCCATATCCCTACCATGCCACTCTCAGCTGCCCTGCCCCCACCGTCCCAGCGGGCTGGCAGCACCCACTCCTCACATGCTTCCCCATGCCTTGCATTTCCTTCCTGCCCCCTCTGTAGCCTTCCCTCTACCTGCCTTTTCTCCATTGCCTTGCATTGACTTGCTCACCCATCCCCCACCTGACTTCCTTTCACAGTCATCTAGGTCTTGGCCTTACCTTTTCTTTTCCTTCTAGGACCCTCATTGCCTTGCCTCACCTCGCCAAGCCACCACTTGCCTTGCCTTGCCCTTGAACCCCTTGCCTTCCATTACCTTGCTCACCCCTCCCCCACCTGGAATTCAAGACCCCTTTTCAATGACATTTCTGGGCCTTGCCCTGCCCTTTCTGCTCCTCCTAGGAATCTCAAGGCTCTCAAGTATCTCCGGTGTTTCAGGATCACATGAGAGGAAGACCAGGCAAGGACACATGTTGCCACACTCATCTATACGGGCAGCCTTTGTCTGGGACCAATCTTTGCATGTCTTGAATCTTGGAAGGGCAATTCACATTTTGCCCTTGAGCTCCGGGACCAGAAGGAGAGTTCTTTTGCATACAAAGGAAAGCAGGTAGCTCAAGTCTCTTAGGTGCAGATTAGAGATGACTCACACAGGATCAAGGCCACACAGAGCAGTTGGGCCTAGCCACTTTTGTGTACCAGAAGTCCTTGAATGTACTTCTCACCTGCCTTGCCTCGCCTTGCCTTGGCAACGCAACAGTTTCCTTGCCTTGCCCTGCTAGCCCTCCGTAGCCTTGCATTCCCTTGCATGCCCGTGCCACACCCTTGACCTGCCTACTGCTTTCCTCCAGGGCCTTGGCTTGCCGAGCCCTTCTTGTTTCTGCCTGGCCTACCCATCAGTGGACTTTCCTTCCTCCTAGAGGCAAGCCTTGCCTCTAACTTCTGGGCCTTCTCTTGCCTACCACTCCATTTATTTCCCCCTCACTGCTCTGGCCTTGCCTACCTCTTGCTTGACTTGCCTGCAATTGCCTGCACTTGGTTTGCAGTGCCTTGCCTGCATGGAAGGCAAGGTAAAGAGTGGTAGGCAGGGCAAAGCCAGCAAGTTGTAGGTAGTGCGAGACGTAGGCAAAGGAAGCAAAGCAAGGGTAGCTTAGGAAAAACTAGGCAAGGCACTGAAGGCAAGGCAAGGCCAAGGGACTTGCAGTGCCTTTCCTTGGGAAGGTAAGGACATAGAGCCAGTGTTGGTGGAGCAGATGTTAAGGTACCATGGGGAGGAATAGCCCAGTGAGATATTTCTCTCCTGGCCCCTTCTGTGTAGGGGCAATTGTTGGACATATTCAATACTAGAGGTGTATCAGTCCCTGGATATGTTGTATTTTGGAGGAGGGGATGCTGTTTCTTTGGAGATAGGCTTGTAGTTGCTCTCTTTGGCAAGGAAAGCAGGTTTGGATGCGCTCATGAGGTGCTCTTAGGGATTTTAAAGGCTTTTCCCAACAGACAGTTCTCTGGGTTAGAGCTGTTGAGCTTTCAGCAGGAATGCAAAGGCCAAGCTTGTGACCCTTTTTTCCTGGTGCCTTTAGTGTGTGAGCAGTCCCTGGTGCTGTTGTCTTTGGATCCTGACTCTGGGAGAGGGAAGGCTTAGGATGGTACCTAGAGCTGAGAAGGAAAGTGCTGAGGGCAGCGTGTGCGCTGCTAGTTTGAGGGGTGCAGTTGAAGTTGTAGGCAGCAAGAGCTTTCTCAGCTGGCACTGTTGTGAGCTCTGTTTTTGCCAGATGGTTTCAAGTTGGTAGGTGGACTCTGCCAGAGAGAAAAGATTTGTTTGGGCAAAGAGGTTTGTCTGGCTCTTGGAGTGTGGTGCAAAAAAGAGTCTGCTCTTGGAAGGGGAAGATTCAGGAAAACTTTTTGTTCTGACACCGTTGATTTGAGTGCAGGGACGTTTCTAACTTGCCTCTGCCCTTGGGGTGGTTTTGAGCAGCGAAAGGTGCGTTTCCTTCTTTGGCAAGTCGTCAGTGCCATCGTGTGGTTGTTGCGATGAGTGCTGACAGTGCCCAGGAAAAAGCCAAGTGCTTCATTGGCACGGCCCCAGTCGTGTGGGAGCAGTTGGTGGAAGAACTCCGCTGTGCAGTCTGCCTCTTGGAGACGTAAAAGAATGTGTTCCTATGCATAGCGGGGAAGCAAGAGGAATCTTTTCATTGTTGGCTGTGCAGTTTCTAAGCGGCAAAAGTAAAGGCAGTTCCAGCATGGCCTCTTTCTTTCAGAACCTTTTCTGTGCCATCATGAAAATGCTCAACATGTAACTCGCACCCATTGAACTGCATCAAAGGTCCTGGAGCTATGCACTTTCCTTCAAGCTCTATGTACCATCTCTCCACCTCTCGCGGATCCCAAACCCCTTCCAAACATCCAGCAGCTGCTTCTGCACGCAGGGAACAAATGCTAGAACAAGGCGTTGGCCTTCATAGTCCCTCTAAAATCTGTAAACTAAGCAAAACATACCAGTGACCAGCATTTTCCTTCGCAAATATATATATAGAGCATCATCACATTCTGTCAAAGTGGGTAAGTTCACCCTTGCAGTGCAGCTTTTCCAGCCGCAGTTCGGACTGAGAGATGTGCCAGGAGAGAAAGCATTTGTTGACTTTCCTTCTTCTCTGGAACACTTGATACTCGCAGTGCAATCACTTCCACACAACTTCGGTGTGCCCAGGTTCAAGCAGCTAGAGCTCACAGAGATGGGAAAGTCAGGGCAGAAGACGTTTCAAAAAAACCTTACAGCAGCATTAAAACTGTGCACAGCAGTCTGCAGCACTCTAGCTTACTTCTCTGACAGACATGCCATCCCATTGTGGGCTCTCACAGCTCGGTTGCAAGCTATCTTGGTTGCAAGCTACTCTCCTGAAGAAAAGAACTATAAGAAAAAGCCAATGCTGGGCTGCGCCTTCCCCTTGCTTCACGTAAAGCCACCCCATGCTGCACTCTGCACTTCCCTTCTCCGCCCCATTGACCACTGTGTTTTCTGAATCTCGAAGCCTAAAGTTCAGCGATATTGTTTCAGCGGAGGGCTGGAAGAGGAATAGGTAGCAGCACAGCTAAAAGTAGCTGTCGCTGAGCTTTCTCCTTCCCAAAGCTAATGTGAATACGGCAGGTAGGCGAGTGGCAGCTACCCTCCTCTCTCAGCTTATATGCTGCATGCACGAGCCCGGTGCTCTGCGCCGTCGTTCACCCTCTTAAGTACCCTTGTCGCGCTTTCATTCTGCCAGAGTCGAACAGTCGTCTACTTCTCGCACAGAGAGCACAGTGCCGGCAGCGCAACCCTCCAGGCGGCTGCTTCTGCCGAAAGACGCCTGGGCTATGCACTTTCCCTCTCAGTGCTAGGTAGATCTACATTCTGTCTGTGTTGTGCTCTGAATCTTAACGAAAACATTCTCAGCTAAGTCTCGCACACAGAAGAGTTTTAGGTCAACGAGCTTGCCCAAAGATTGCCCCCGTCCCTATACAAACTTATATTTACACCCCATTCCAGTGGTAATCCTCTTTCCTTTACAGCCTGCACAGCGCTGTCAGATCGCGGTGCTCTCCGCACCTGCCTTCTCACTCCCAAGTACCATGGTGCACCTTAAAGCCTTGCAGGGAGCGAAGACACCGGTAGGCATCTCGCACAGAAGAACGGGCCAGGACGCAAAGATGGTCTTCCTTTCTCCTCGTTGTCGCCCACATTGTGGTGATGTGTTGAAAGTCTTGGCCAGCGAAAGGCTAATCCAGCAAGTGCTTCTCTCTTGACGCATTTTGCTGAGCGAGAGCTACACGGATAGTTTAGAATCTGTGAAACAGCAAGACAATGATTGCACGTCGAGCTGAGCAAAAGCCGTGCACGGCACACCGTGGCTGCGTGCAGTGTTCACGCGGAAGAGCGGCAAAGCTCCAAGCCCTCGCTGGGCTTCCGTTCTGCCCGGAGCACAGGCGGCGAAGAACGAAGCAGCTGGGCACCGGCTTCATGTAGCCAGTGGAGCGAATTGCAAATGTCCAGCCGAGAGCTGCTTCACAAGCAGATTCAGCTGAGAACGCTCTGGCTGCTTCAGAAAGGAAGGCGCAGCCCTTGCACTCCAGCACACAACCGGGCCAGAAACAGGTCCTTCAACCTTCAGTGCTGCCGACTCCATGCAGCTTGAGCACACCCAGAAGGACGCGTCCAGAAAGAAGGCGTTCTTCGAGTACCCCCCTCCTCCAAGGAGCCTCGAAACTGAGCACAACACGCTGCGGCTCGGCAGCTTCCTTCTCAGCGAGACGTACCGTCACATTTATGCACTCTCGCAGCTCCGTTGCCCACTTGCAGCAGCTGCTGCTACCGAAGCAAAAGGCTCCAGAAGTAAAAGCCACTGCTGGGCTGCACGTTCCCTCTGCCTCACGTAAAGCAGCAGAAACTGGCCGCTGCACTCTGTCCTTCCATTCTCTGCCGCACCTGCCACTGTCATCTCTGCGTCTCCAAGCATAAACCTGGGCACAAATGCTTTCCGGGGAAAGCTGGAAGAGAAATAGGTAGCAGCACAAGTAGCTGCAAGTGGAACTTCCTGGTTTCAACTGCTAACGTGAGTCCGCAAAGAAGCGAGTGACGG